>NC_045797.1:24921456-25221456 GCF_009873245.2 Balaenoptera musculus
AAGAAATTAAAGATGATACAAATAGATGGAGAGATATACCATGTTCTAGGATAGGAAGAATCAACATTGTGAAAATTACTCTACTACCCAAAGCAATCTACAGATTCAATGCAATCCCTATCAAACTACCACTGGCATTTTTCAGAGAAGTAGAACAAAAATTTCACAATTTGTATGGAAACACAAAAGACCCTGAATAGCAATAGCAATCTTGAGAAAGAAAAAGGGAGCTGGGGGAATCAGGCTCCCTGACTTCAGACTATACTACAAAGCTACAGTAATCAAGACAGTATGGTACTGGCACAAAAACAGAAATATAGATCCATGCAACAGGATAGAAAGCTCAGAGATAAACCCACGCACATATGGTCACCTTATTTTTGACAAAGGAGGCAAGAATATACAATGGAGAAAAGACAGCCTCTTCAATAATTGGTGCTGGGGAAAGTGGACAGCTACATGTAAAAGAATGAAATTAGAACGCTCCCTAACACCATACACAAAAATAAACTGAAAATGGATTAAAGACCTAAATGTAAGGTCAGACACTATAAAACTCTTAGAGGAAAACATAGGCAGAACACTCTATGACATAAATCACAGCAAGATCCTTTTTGACCTACCTCCTAGAGAAATGGAAATAAAAACAAAAATAAACAAATGAGACCTAATGAAACTTAAAAGCTTTTGCACAGCAAAGGAAACCATAAACAAGACCAAAAGGCAACACTCAGAATGGGACAAAATATTTGCAAATGAAGCAACTGACAAAGGATTAATCTCCAAGATTTACAAGCAGCTCATGCAACTCAATAACAAAAAAACGAACAACCCAATCCAAAAATGGGCAGAAGACCTAAATAGACATTTCTCCAAAGAAGATATACAGATGGCCTACAGACACATGAAAGAATGCTCAACATCATTAATCATTAGAGAAATGCAAATCAAAACTACAATGAGATATCATCTCACACTGGTCAGAATGGCCATCATCAAAAAATCTAGAAACAATAAATGCTGGAGAGGGTGTGGAGGAAAGGGAACACTCTTACACTGTTGGTGGGAATGTAAATTGATACAGCCACTATGGAGAACAGTATGGAGGTTCCTTAAAAAACTAAAAATAGAACTACCATATGACCCAGCAATCCCACTACTGGGCATATACCCTGAGAAAACCATAATTCAAAAAGAGACATGTACCACATTGTTCATTGCGACTCTGTTTACAATAGTCAGGACATGGAAGCAACCTCAGTGTCCATCGACAGATGAATGGATAAAGAAGATGTGGCACATATATACAATGGAATATTACTCAGCCTTAAAAAGGAATGAAATTGAGTTATTTGTAATGAGGTGGATGGACCTAGAGACTGTCATACAGAGTGAAGTAAGTCAAAGAGTAAAACAAATACCGAGAACACTCCCTGACACCATACAAGAACACTCCCTGACACCATACACAAAAATAAACTCAAAATGGATTAAAGACCTAAGTGTAAGGCCAGACACTATCAAACTCTTAGAGGAAAACATAGGCAGAACACTCTATGACATAAATCACAGCAAGATCCTTTTTGACCCACCTCCTAGAGAAATGGAGATAAAAACACAAATAAACAAATGGGACCTAATGAAACTTAAAAGCTTTTGCACAGCAAAGGAAACCATAAACAAGACCAAAAGACAACCCTCAGAACGGCAGAAAATATTTGCAAATGAAGCAACTGACAAAGGATTAATCTCCAAAATTTACAAGCAGGTCACGCAGCTCAATAACAAAAAAGCAAACAACCCAATCCAAAAATGGGCAGAAGACCTAAATAGACATTTCTCCAAAGAAGATATACAGATGGCCAACAGACACATGAAAGAATGCTCAACATCATTAATCATTAGAGAAATGCAAATCAAAACTACAATGAGGTATCATCTCACACCGGTCAGAATGGCCATCATCAAAAAATCTAGAAACAATAAATGCTGGAGAGGGTGTGCACTGTTGGTGGGAATGTAAATTGATACAGCCACTATGGAGAACAGTATGGAGGTTCCTTAAAAAACTAAAAATAGAACTACCATATGACCCAGCAATCCCACTACTGGGCATATACCCTGAGAAAACCATAATTCTGAAAGAGTCATGTACCAAAATGTTCACTGCAGCTCTGTATACAATAGCCAGGACATGGAAGCAACCTAGGTGTCCATCATCGGATGAATGGATAAAGAAGATGTGGTACATATATACAATGGAATGTTACTCAGCCATAAAAAGAAATGAAATGGAGGTACTTGTAATGAGGTGGATGGAGTTAGAGTCTGTCATACAGAGTGAAGTAAGTCAGAAAGAGAAAAACAAATACAGTATGCTAACACATATATATGGAATCTAAGCAAAAAAAAAAAAGGTCATGAAGAACCTAGTGGCAAGATGGGAATAAAGACACAGACCTACTAGAGAATGGACTTGAGGATATGGGGAGGGGAAGGGGTGAGATGTGACAGGCTGAGAGAGTGTCATGGACATATATACACTACAAAATGTAAAATAGATAGCTAGTGGGAAGCAGCCACATAGCACAGGGAGATCAGCTCAGTGCTTTGTGACCACCTAGAGGGGTGGGATAAGGAGGGTGGGAGGGAGGGAGATGCACGAGGGAAGAGATATGGGAACATATGTATATGTATAACTGATTCACTTTGTTATAAAGCAGAAACTAACACACCATTGTAAAGCAATTATACTTCAGTAAAGATGTTTAAAAAAAAAAGCAAATGTTTAAAATGTAAGAAAGAAATAAACAAATACCATATGCTGACACATATATATGGACTCTAAAAAAAAAAAGGTTTTGAAGAGCCTAGGGGCAGAACAGGAAGAAAGAGGCAGACGTAGAGAATGGACCTGAGGACACAGGAAGGGGAAAGGGTAAGCTGGGAGTAAGTGAGGGAGTGGCATGGACATATATACACTACCAAATGTAAAATAGATAGCTAGTGGGAGCAGGTGCATAGCAATGGAAGATCAGCTCAGTGCTTTTTGACCACCATAGGGGTGGGATAGGGAGGATGGGAGGGAGACTCAAGAGGGAGGAGATATGGGGATATATGTATATGTATAGCTGATTCACTTTTTTAAAAAGCAGATACTAACACACCATTGTAAAGCAACTATACTCCAATAAAGATGTTAAAAAAATAAAAAAATAAAAAAGAGGATATTACACTCATTAACATGTATGTACCTAATACAGAAGCACCTAAATATTTAAAGCAAATACTAAAAGACATAAAAGGATAGACTGACAAGAAAACAATAACTGTAGGGAATTTTAACATCCCACTGACAGCAATGGATGGATAATCCAGACAGAAAATGAATACAACAACAGTGGTCTTAAATGACACATTAGATCAGTGGGATTTAATAGGTATCTACAGGACATTCCATCCAAAACAGCAGAATACACATTCTTTTCAAGTGCTCTTGGAATGTTCTTCTGGATAAATTACACACTAGGCCACAAAACAAAGCTCAACAAATTTAAGAGGATACAAATTATATATAATTTTACTTCTCACAACCTCTGTATAAGGAAAAGAATATAATTATTTCTAAATTGAAAATAGGTAAGCTCAGGCTTTAAAGAGCCCACTGATTTTTCAAAGCCATATAGCTTTTTAATTCTGTAACCAGGTTTCAATCCAGGCAGCTTAACACAGAGCCCTATACATCATTTTATCTTCCAACTCCTGGCTCAATTGACTTACTCATCAGAGATTTACAGTGAGCCCTTTCAGCTGAAGGCAGAAAAGAACTGTTTTCACTAACATCAGCCAACCAACTGACTGAGGCCATAGATTTTGAAATGTAATAGAGAGTTTTGGAATGGACTGTTATTCTTATAGATTACAATAGTGTTCGTAGTGATATAGTAATTTGATCATAGAATCATCAATGAGCCTTCTTGTGGGTATTGCATTCAATTTTATCCCTTAAAACCATTTATAAGTTTGAAAGCCAAGTAAGTAAACCATCATAGTGATTATGTTTTCTTGAATCCAGCATGCATCTCATGTTCCTGTGAGTTTGTTTCCTGTTTTGTGTTCTTTTAAACATTTTTTCTAGCAGTGAATATAATATGAACTAACACAAAGAATTACATTGTCAACTCAGATTCATAAGATCTCCTATAGAGATCTTATACATTTTTAGTCTTAATAATAACTTCAATAATTTAAGTAGTCATAATACACATACAGAACTTGGAAAAGTCCAAAACTGCCAACACCATGCCCCCAATTCTTTCTTGCTACATTAGGACATGCTTTGGCCCAAATTAAACATACAAGGTCTTTAGGTAATGAGTTACAGGTAGCATTTATATAAAAGAGAGCTAATTTAGTCAGGAGACATCTCTGTTTATACTTCGATAAGTACATAGCTTATGTGACTATCTTTTAGTGACTCATGCTCCAGAAACCCATAGATTCCCAGTTTATTATAAGTAATTCTAGATAGGCCAGTACCTCTTGCTAAAAGTGTGTCATAGGTAATTAATTTCCCACTATTAACACTACTAGTCTGTTTTCCAGAAGGCCTATATTTTGCACATTTACAAAGGGATTTGACCAGGTCATCTTTCTCTCTTTCCCCAGGATTTCCTCCATAAAGTAAGAAAATAAATTCAAGGATACTAACACTTTCCTTCCAAATACTACTCATTGGTGACATCTTTGAAATATAAAAAAACACAAGATGAAAATAGAAATCACCTGTAATTACTAAGCTTCACCAATCCATAAATATTTACTATTAAAAATGCTTTGTTTCACTGTAATCATTTTTCTATACAGATTATATTTCTATGCAAATTGATTACTGAGAATCATATACTCCATATATAATGCATTGTAAACACCTTATTACTCTGGACAATACATTAGGACTATATGTCCTTATTTCTAAATAATCCTCCAAAGTCTTATTTTTAGTGATTGTATACTATTATGGCATATTGATACACCATTCATATTTAATAAATAACCACTATTTTGTATTTAGATTGTTATACACTGGTGGCTTTTCTCCTCCATCGAACTTGCAATTTATACTACAATCCCAATGAGGTAGCATTCAAATAGCAGAACTGAACTATTTCCCAATGCTAGATATTAATACGTATTTTTAATGTTATTAATCATGTAGAAACCTACAGCCTACACCAGCCTGGATGATTGAGTGGTTACCACTAGTAGGACCCTCCTACTGCTCCACACTGGCCATATTACATGAACAAAAAGTAAACTGTGTGTTAAGTTCTTAGTATTTGGGGGCTGATTTTTACTTCAGCATAGCCTAGTCTATTCCTACTTATACATTTGCAAATGTTTTTCTGGTTTTTTTCCTTTAATTTAAAGTTAGTTAATATTGGATTTTGCTATATAAAATTTTTTATAATGGCAAATAGCTTGAGCTTTGAAAATTGTGGATTCCTCCTCTGCTTTTACTAGTTGAAAGCTTTTTGCTAAATAGAGATGAGATAAATATTCACCTATGTTGGCAATCTGTATATCTTCTTTGGAGAAATGTCTATTTAGGTCTTCTGCCCATTTTTGGATTGGGTTGTTTGTTTTTTTGATATTGAGCTGCATGAGCTGCTTGTACATTTTGGAGATTAATCCTTTGTCAGTTGCTTCATTTGCAAATATTTTCTCCCATTCTGAGGGTTGTCTTTTCATCTTGTTTATGGTTTTCTTTGCTGTGAAAAAGCTTTTAAGTTTCATTAGGTCCCATTTGTTTATTTTTGTTTTAATTTCCATTTCTCTAGGAGGTGCTAGAGAATGGACTTGAGGATACGGGGAGGGGGAAGGGTAAGCTGGGACAAAGTGAGAGAGTGGCATGGACATATATACACTACCAAACGTAAAATAAATAGCTAGAGGGAAGCAGCCACATAGCACAGAGAGATCATCTCGGTGCTTTGTGACCACCTAGAGGGGTGGGATAGGGAGGGTGGGAGGGAGGGAGATGCAAGAGGGAAGAGATATGGGGACATATGTATATGTATAAATGATTCACTTTGTTATAAAGCAGAACTAACACACCATTGTAAAGCAATTATACTCCAGTAAAGATGTTTTTTAAAAAAATCACCTATGTTTCCTTCTAGTTATTTTACGATTTTAGTTTTTGTATTTAATTCTTATTTTCTTAAATAGCACTTACTATATTTTTTAATCATGGGTTTAATACATACTTGAAGCAAAAAATCTCCAAAAATATAACCATGAACAAATGAAATAAAAACAAAAAACTTTTATTATGTCACTGCTCAAAGATAACCAGAGCTAAATTATATATGCTGTCAGCAAATAACCTTCCTATACAGAGACATATTAATACATTTAGATGAATAAATGGAATAATTTATGTAAGATTTTGGATCCCATTTTATGGAGTACATAAAACAGAAATATTTCCTTAGAGAAATACTTTTTAAAATTTCTGCTTAGTATTTTGTTATGTGCATATGCCAAATGTAATTTTTTAGTTCATTATTTGGGGGCCTTAAAATTGTTTCAAAATTTTCACTATTATAAATAACACAGTGATGTAAATATATATATCCTTATACATATACCAGATAGCAACAAGTAGGAGAACTGGCACACACTGGATCCTGGTGTTAGCAATGACTGAAGGTCCACCACAATGTCCAGGTCTTATGGTCTCTTCTTTTTGTATCTCTCCCATTCCTTTTTCCCTGCCTATGACATCTTTTACCTAGTCTGCATGTAGGAAAATTAGGATTTCTATTCACCTGATTGATTTCATTCTCTCTTCAGTCTTGTTTTCTGGTTTATTCCAGAAATATTATAACTTGTATTCCTCATTTCAGAAGACCTAGTTTGTATAAGTTTTCAGTCTCCCAACATTGTTCTGGTAACATATCTCATGTTTAATTAGTTCCAATAGAAGATAATAGTTTGGCTCAGACTAATTACAGCTCTTAATGCACAATAGTAATATAGTGGTAATAAAAAGACCACATCTCCTTTCATAATTTGGAATTTCCTATAAGCTCCTCTGAAGCCCAAAGAAGATCATGTTTTCATTACCAAGCTCTGAGACCAAAAGGAATGCCAACAATCACATTTCAGTACACCATTAATATTTCTTCGCGCAGCTGTCTCTGTGAACTTTCAGATTACAACCTAATCTGTTTTGCAAGATTTTCTACCTAATTGGCTTATCTCCAGATTAGATACTGAACACTCTTTCAGCTGCTAATTTTCTGCAGGCCATCAGTACTTCAAATTAGGGGCTATGTTTGTCTTTGCAGTCACTTCTCAAGTCACAGAAACAACTGGTATAGTTTGCAGTAAAGTGGCTAGAGAAATATATGAATTAATATCACACTCTTCATAGATCTCTTAAACGTCCAGGAATAGGTAAAGTGAATACTAAAGGGATTAACAACTGCCTTATAAGAAATTTTAAAAGATTGGGTGGACTCAGAGCAAGATGGCTGAGTGGAAGGACTTTGAGTTCACCTTCTCTCACAAACACACCAAAATCACAAATAACTGATGAACAACCATCAATAAAAAAGACTAGAACCTACGAAAAAAATATTCTACAACTAAAGACATAAAGAAGAAACCACAACGAGATGCTAGGAGGGGTGCAATCACAATATAATTAAATCCCATATCTCCTGGGTGCATGACATATGAACTGGAGAATAATTATATTACAGAGGCTCTCCCATAGGAGTGAGAGTTCTGAGCTCCACATCAGGGTCTCCAGCCCAGAGATCTGGCATTGGGAAGAGGAGCCCCCAGAGCATTTGGCTTTAAAGGCCAGGGGTGCTTAATTGCAGGGGTTCCACAAAACTGGGGG
This sequence comes from Balaenoptera musculus, assembly GCF_009873245.2. Lineage (NCBI taxonomy): Eukaryota > Metazoa > Chordata > Mammalia > Artiodactyla > Balaenopteridae > Balaenoptera > Balaenoptera musculus. Next base: position 24,929,372 of record NC_045797.1, read on the forward strand.
AAATGGAGACTTCACTCGTAAAGGGATCACACAAAATCTCATATCCACTGGAACCAAGAGCAAAAGCGGTAACTTCATAGGAGGCTGGGGTCTGGGCCAGACATACCTGCTGGTCTTGGAGGACCTCTTGGGAAGGCAGGGGGCAGCCGTGGCTTACTCTGCGGTCATAAAAGCTGGTAGTGGATATATCAGGGAATATTCATTTGCATGAAATCTCCTCAAGGCAGAAAATTTGCTTGGGTCATTAGCACCAAGAACAGGGCCCACCCAACAGCCTATAGGCTCCAGTGCTGGGAAGCACCAGGCCAAACAACTAACTGGGGAGAACACAGCCCCACCCATAAGCAGACAGGCTGCCTAAAGATTTCCTGAACCCACAGCCACTGCTAGACATGCCCCTAGACATGGCCCTGCCTACCAAAAGGCCAAGACCCAGCTCCACTCACCAGTAGGCAGGCACCAACCCCTCCCACCAGGAAGCCTGCAAAAGACTCAACACCACCCTCAACCACCATGAGGCAGACACCAGAAGCAAGAAAACTACAGTCCCACACCCTGCAGACCAAGTTCACAAATGCAGGCCAGACACTAACCTGGGACCAAATAGTCCCTGGCCCTTCAGTGATGAGAGGGGGTTACACTGCTGGGATGCATAGGACATCTTCTACATAGGGCCACTTCTCCAAGGTCAAGAAATGTAACTAACTGACCACGTAAGTCAAAACACAAATAGAAATTTAGACCTAAAAAAGGCAGCAGTGGTATATGTTTCAGACAAAGGAACAAAATAAAACCTGAGAAGAACTAAGTGATGTGGAGATAGGCAACCTACCCAAGAAAGAGTTCAGAGTAACTATTGTAAAGATGATCCAAGAACTCAGGAGAAGAATGGATGCACAGAGGGGAAAATTAGAAGTATTTAACAAAGAGTTAGAAAATATAAAGAACAACCAAACAGAGTAGAAGAATACAAAAACCGGAAAAAAAATAACAAAAACTAGAAGGAATCAATAGTAGAATAAATGAAGCAGAAGAATGGATCAGTGAGCCAGAAGACAGAATAGTGGAAATCAATACTGCAGAGCAGAAAAAAGAAAAAAGTACAAAAGGAAATGAGGACAGTTTAAGAAGCCTCTGGGACAACATTAAGCACACTAACATTAGCATTATAGGGGTCCAAGAAGGAGAAGAGAGAGAGAGAGAAAAGTCCAGAGGAAATATTGGAAGAGACAATGCCTGAAAATTTCCCTAACCTGGGAAAGGAAGCAGTTAACAAAGTCCAGGGGGCACAGAGAGTCCCATACAGAATTAACCCACAGAGGAATACACCATGACACATTGTAATAAAAACGACAAGAATAAAGGCAAAAGGACAATATTAAAAGCAACAAATAAAATAGAAGGGAACTCCTATAAGGTTATCAGCTGATTTTTTTTCAGCACAAACTCTGCAGGCCAGAAGGAAGTGGCACAATATCTTTAAAGTGATGAAAGGGAAAAACCTACAGCCAAGAATATTCTATGCAGCAAGGTTCTTGTTCAATTGCCAAAAAAATCAAAAGCTTTACAGACAAGCAAAAGCTAAAAGAATTCAGCATCACCAAACCAGCTTTATAACAAATACTAAAGGAACTTCTTCAGGTGGAAAAGAAAAGGCCACATCTAGAAACAAGAAAATTATGAAATGGAAAAACTCACCAGTAAAGGCAAACATACAGTAAAGATAGGAAATCATCTGCACACAAACTAGTAGGGAAGTTAAAAGACAAAAGTAGTAAAAGTCATCCGTATACACAATAAGCAGTTAAAAGATACACAAAACAATTAGATGTAAAATATGATATCAAAACCAGTAATTGTGAGGGGAGGAGAGTAATAATTCAAGGTATTTAAAATGCATTTGAAATTAAGAGATGAGCAACCTGAAATAATCATATATATATATGTATATTTGACAACTATTAGACTGCCATATACATATATATATATACATATATATATAGACTGCTATATGAAAAACCTCATGGTAACTGCAAAACAAAAATCTATGATAGACATACACATAAAAAAGAAAAAGGAATTCAAACATAACACTAAAGATAGTCATCAAATCACATGAAAATAGAACAAAAGAAAAAAGGGGGGAAAAGACCTATAAAAACAAATCCAAAACAATTAACAAAATGGCAATAAGGACATACATATCAGGAACTTCTGGGAGCCTGAACACAGGGAAATGCTGAAAGAGAATTGCTCTCAGAGAGGGCTTGAAGCTTCACCCCCTTTCCCCATGCCTTGCCTTGTGCAACTCACTCATCTTGCTGTCCTTGTGTTAGATGCATTGTAGTAAACAGCACATGGTGAATACTGCTCTTGAGCACCTTCTGTGATTACTACACACACCTTTTCCAGTGACACTTTCTTAAAATAAACAGCAAGCATCCAATTTACTCAGATATATTCCCAGTATCATGGAGTTGTTGCAAACCAGATTACACTTGTCTCACTAAGACTGGTTGAGCATCACACACCAAGAAGGACATTCGATTAAAAAAAACTGCAAACTTTGGATCTTGTCCTGCCTTAGAAGCAAGAAAAATGGAAAATTGATAATCAAAGTATGGATCAGTGATTATTCTGGTAGTCTAATTGATGTATATTTCAGGGCTAACAACAGAACACTAGCATTGGTAGAGGGTAGGACTGGAGAATATTCACATTATCTTCTGTGAGGAAGAAGAGTTCCATCAACTATATAAATATGTAATTATTAGAGAAGAGGACAAGATGGTGGAATAGAAGGACGTAGCTCACCTTTTCTTATGGAAACACCAGAATCACAACCGACTGCTGACCAATCATTGACCAAAAAAAAAGCTGGAAACTACCAAAAAAGATACTCTACATTTAAAGACAAAGAAGAAGCTACAGGGCTTCCCTGGTGGCACAGTGGTTGGGAGTCTGCCTGCTAATGCAGGGGACACGGGTTCGGGCCCTGGTCTGGGAGGGTCCCACGTGTCGCAGAGCGGCTAGGCCCATGAGCCACGATTGCTGAGCCTGCGTGTCTGGAGCCTGTGCTCCGCAACGGGAGAGGCCGTGGTGGTGGGGAGGCCTGTGTACCGCGATGAGGAGTGGCCCCCACTTGCCGCAACTGGAGGAGGCCCTTGCACAGAGACAAAGACCCAACACAGCCAAGAATAAAAATTTAAAAAGAAGAAGAAGAAAAAGCCACAACAACACATTAGGAGGGGCACAATCATGATAAAATCAAATCCCATACTCGCCAGGTGGGCAACCCACAAACTGGAAAATAATTATACCATAGAAGATCTCCTACAGGAGTGAAAGTTCTGAGCCCATATCAGGCTCCCCAGCCTGAGGGTCTGGCAATGGGAGGAGTCCCCAGAGAATCTGGCTTTGAAAGCCATTGGGGTTTGTTCATAGGAATTCCACAAGACTGGGGGAAAAAGAAACTCCTCTCTTGGAGGGTGTGCACAAGGTATTGTGCACACTAGGACCCATGGAAAGAAACACTGACCTCATAAGAGACTGGGCCAGACCTACCTGCTAATATTGGAGGGTCTCCTGCAGAGAGGGTTTTGGCTGTGGCTCACTGTGGGGACAAAGACACTGGCAGCAGTAGTTCTGAGGAGTGCTCATTAGCATGAGTTCTCCTGGAGGTGGCCATTTTCTCACGAAGGTCTGGGCTCAATCCAACAGCCTGTAGGCTCCAGTGCTGGGAGGCCTCAGGCCAAACAACCAACAGGGCAGGAATACAGCTCCTCCCCTGAGCAAACAGACTGCTTAAAGTCTTCCTGAGTACACGGCTGCCCACCAAACACACCCTTTGACACAGCCCTGTCCATCAGAGGGACAAGACCCAGCTCCACACATCAGTGGCTGGGAACAAGTCCCTCCCACCAGGAAGCCTGCATAAGCCTCTTAGACAGCCTCATCCACCAGGTGGTAGACAGCAGAAGCAAGAGCTATAACCTTGGAGGCCGTGGAAGGGAAACAGCAATCACAGAATGTTAGACAAAATGAGACAGCAAAGGAATATGTCTCAGATGAAGGAACAAGATAAAACCCCAGAAGAACAACTAAGTGAAGCAGAGATATGCAATCAACCTGAAAATGAATTCAGAGTAATGATAGTAAAGATGATTCAAGATCTTGGGAAAAGAATGGAGGCACAGATCGAGAAGATATAAGAAATACTTAACAAAGACTGAGAAGAACTAAAGAACAAACAGAGATAAACAATACAATAACTGAAATGAAAAATACACTAGAAGGAAGCAATAGGAGAATAACTGAAGCAGAAGAATGGATAAGTGATCTGGAAGAGAGAATGGTGGAAATCACTACCATGGAACAGAAGAAAGAAAAAAGAATGAAAAGAAATGAGGACAGTCTCAGAGTCTCTGGGACAACATTAAATGCACTAACATTCGAATTATAGGGGTCCCAGAAGTAGAAAATGAGAAAGGGCCTGAGAAAATATTTGACGAAATTATAGTCAAAACCTTTCCTAACATGAGAAAGGATATATTCACCCAAGTCCAGGAAGTGCAGAGAGTCCCATACAGGATAAACACAAGGAGGAACATGCCAAGATACTTATTAATCAAACTAACAAAAATTAAATACACAGAAAAAATATTAAAAGCAACAAATAACATACAAGGGAATTCTCATAAGGTTATCAGAAGTTTTTTCAGCAGAAACTCTGCAGGCCAGAAGGGAGTGGCATGATATATTTAAAGGGATGAAAGGGAAGAACCTGCAGACAAGAACACTCTACCAAGCAAGGCTCTCATTCACATTTGACAGAGAAATCAAAACCTTTACAGACAAGCAAAAGCTAAGAGAATTCAGCAACACCAAACCAGCTTTGCAACAAATGCTAAAGGAATTTCTCTAGGTGGAAAAGAAAAGGCCACAACTAGAAACAAGAAAATTATGAATGGAAAAGCTCACTGGTAAAGACAAATATACAGTAAATGTAGGAAATCATCCACACACAAATATGATATCAACATCAGCAATTTTGAGAAGAGAGAAGAAATACAGGATATTAGAAATGCACTTGAAATTAAAAGAGCAGCAACTTAAAACAATCTTGTTTATCTATAGACTGCTATATCAAAATCACATGGCAACTACAAACTGAAAATCTACAATAGATATACAAACAAAAAAAGAAAAAGGAATCCAAACACAACACTAAAGTTAGTCATCAAATCACAAGAGAAGAGAACAAAAGAGGAAGGGAAGAAAAACACCTACCAAAACAAATCCAAAACAATTTAAAAAATGGTAAAAAGAACATACATATCAATAATTACCTTAAACATAAATGAATTAAATGCTCCAACCAAAAGACATAGAGAGGCTGAATGAATACCAAAACAAGACCCATGTATATGCTGTCTACAAGTGACCCACTTCAGATCTAGGGACACAAACAGACTGAAAGTGAAGGGATTGAGAAAGGTATTCCATGCAAATGGAAATCAAAAGAAAGATGGAGTAGCAATACTCATATCAGACTAAATAGATTTTAATTTCTTTTTGATGTGGACCATTTTTTGAAGTCTTTATTGAATTTGTTATGATATTGTTTCTGTTTTTTTATGTCTTGAATTTTTGGCCACGAAGCATGTGGGATCTTAACTCCCCTGACCAGGGATCAAACACACACACCCTGCATTGGAAGGCGAGGTCTTAACCACTGGACCACCAGGGAAGTTCTGAGACTAAACAGACTTTAAAATAAAGACTGTTACAAGAGACAAGGAAGGTTACTACAAAATGATCAAGTGATCAATCCAAGAAGAAGATATAACAATTGTAAATATCTACACACCCAACATAGGAGAACCTCAATAATAAAGGAAAATACTAACAGCCATAAAAGGAGAAATCAACAGTAACACAGTAATAGTGAGGGACTTTAACACCCCACTTTCATCATTGGACAGATCATCCAGACAGAAAATCAATAAGGAAACACAGGCCTTAAATGACACATTAGACCAGATGGACTTAATTGATATGTATAGAGCCTTCCATCCAAAAGCAGCACAATATACATTCTTCTCAAGTGCACGTGGAACATTCTCTAAGATTGATTACATGCTAGGACATAAAGCGAGCCTCAGTAAATTTAAGAAAATTGAAATCATATCAAACACTTTTTCTGACCACAACACTATGAGACTAAAAATCAACTACAAGAAAAAAACTGTAAAGAACATAAACATGTGGAGGCTAAAAAATATGCTACTAAACAATCAATGGATCACTGAAGAAAGCAAAGATGAAATCAAAAAGTACCTGGAGACAGATGAAAATGAAAGCACCACTACCCAAAACCTATGGGATGCAGCAAAAGCAGTTCTTAGAGGGAAGTTTATAGCAATACAATCTTACCTCAGGAAACAAGAAAAATCTGAAATAAACAACCTAACTTTGCACCTAAAGTAACTAGAGAAAGAAGAACAAACAAAACCCAAGTTAGTAGAAGAAGAGAAATCACAAGGTCAGAGGAGAAATAAATGAAATAGAGAGAAATAAAATGATAGGAAAGGTCAATGAAACTAAAAGCTGGTTCTTTGAGAAGATAAACAAAATTCATGAACTTTAGCCAGACTCATCAAGAAAAAAAGGGAAAGGGCTCAAATCAATTAAGTTAGAAATGAAAAGGGAGAAGTTACAACTGAAATCGCAGAAATGCAAAGGACCATAAGAGACAACTATATGCAACTATATGCCAATAAAATGAACTATATGCTAGAAGAAATGGAAAAATTCTTAGAAAGGTACAATCTCCCAAGACTGAACCAGGAAGAAATAGAAAATATGAACAGACCAATTGCAAGTGCTGAAATTGAAACTGTGATTTAAAAACTCCCAACAAACAAAACTCCAGGACCAGATGGCTTCACAGGCGAATTCTATCAAACATTTAGAGAAGAGTTAACACTTATCCTTCTCAAACTCTTCCAAAAAATTGCAGAGGAAGGAAAACTCCCAAACTCATTCTATGAGGCCATCATCACCCTGATATCAAAACCAGACAAAGATACCAAAAAAAAGAAGAAAATTACAGTCCAATATAACTGGTGAACATAGACACAAAAATCCTCAACAAAATACTAGCAATCCAAATCCAACAATACATTAAAAGGATCATGTGCCATAATCAAGTGGGATTTATCCCAGGGATACAAGGATTTTTCAGTATCTGCAAATCAATCAGTGTGATACACCACATCAACAAATTGAAGACTAAAAACGATATGATCATCTCAATAGATGAAGAAAACGCTTTTGACAAAATTCAACATCCATTTATGATAAAAACTCTCCAGAAAGTGGGCATAGAGGGAACTTACCTCAACATAATAAAGGCCATATATGACAAACCTACAGTTAACATCATACTCAATGGTGAAAAGCTGAAAACTTTTCCTCTAAGATCAGGAACGAGACAAGGATGTCCACTCTCACCACTTTTATTCAACATTGTTTTGGAAGTCCTATCCATGGCAATCAGAGAAGTAGAAGAAATAAAAGGAATCGAAACTGGAAAAGAAGAAGTTAAACTGTCACTGTTTGCAGATGACAAGATACTACACGTAGAAACCCCTAAAGATGCTACCAGAACTACTAGAGCTCATCAATGAATTCAGTAAAGTTGCAGGATACAAAATTAATACACAGAAATCTCTTGCATTCTTATATACTAACAACAAAAGATCAGAAAGAGAAATTAAGGAAACAATCCCATTTATGATTGCATCAAAAACAATAATATACCTAGGAATAAACCTATCTAAGGCAGCAAAAACCTGTACTCCAAAAATTATAAGATGCTGATGCAAGAAATCAGATGACATAAACAGATGGAAAGATATACCACGTTCTTGGATTGGAAGAATCAATATTGTAAAAATGACTCTACTACTCAAGGCAAATTACAGATTCAATGCAATACATATCAAATCACCAATGACATTTTTTTACAGAACTAGAACAAAAAATCTTAAGATTTGTATGGTGACACAAAAGACCCCAAATAGCAAAAGCAATCTTGAGAAAGAAAAGCAGAGCTGGAAGAATCAGGCTCCCTGACTTCAGACTATACTACAATGCTACAGTAATCAAAACAGTATGGTACACAGCACAAAAACAGACACAAAGATCAATGGAAAAGGATAGAAAGCCCAGAAATAAACCCACGTACCTATGGTCAGTTAATCTATGAAAAAGGAGGCAATACTATGTAGGGGAGAAAAGACAGTCTCCTCAATAACTGATCCTGGGAAAAATGGACAGCTATATGTAAAAGAATGAAATTACATGACTCCCTGACACCATACACAAAAATAAACTCAAAATGGATTAAAGATCTAAATGTAAGACTGAATACTATAAAGCTCCTAGAGGACAATACAGGCAATACACTCTGACATAAATTGCAGCAATATCTTTTTGGATTCATCTCCTAGAGTAATAGAAATAAAAACAAAAATAAACTAATGAGACCTAATGAAACTTAAAAACTTTTCCACTGCAAAGGAAACCATAAACAAAACGAAAAGACAAACTACAGAATGGGAGAAAATACTTGCAAATGATGCTACCAACAAGGGATTAATTTCCAAAATATACAAACAGCTCATACAGCTCAATATCAAAAAACCAGACAACCCAATCAAAAAATGGCCAGAAGATCTAAATAGACATTTCTCCAAAGAAGACATAGAGATGGCCAAAAGGCACATGAAAAGATGACCAACATCACTAATTATTAGAGAAATGCAAATCAAAACTTATAATGAGGTATCATCTCATACTGGTCAGAATGGCCATCATCAAAATGTCTACAAATAATAAATGCTGGAGAGGATGTGCAGCAAAAGGAACCCCCCTACACTGCTGGTGGGAATGTAAATTGACACAGCCACTGTGGAGAACAGTATGGATGTTCCTTAAAAATCTAAAAGTAGAGTTACCGTATGAGCCAGCAATTCCACTCTTGAGCATATATTCAGAGAAAACTATAATTGGAAATGATACATGCACTCCAATGTTCATGGCAGCACTATTTACAATAGCCAAGACATGGAAGCAACCTAAATGTCCATCAACAAAGGATTGGATAAAGAAGATGTAGTACATGTATACAATGGAATATTACTCAGCCTAAAAAAAAAAAAGACAAAAAAACGATATAATGCCATTTGCAGCAACATGGATGGACCGAGAGATTATCATACTAAGTGAAATAAGTCAGACAGAGAAAGACAAAAATCATATGATATTGCTTATACTGGAGTTTAAAAATATGATACAAATGAACTTATTTACAAAACAGAAATAGACTCACAGACACGGAAAACAAACTTATGGTTATCAAAGGGAACAAGGAAGAGGAGGGATAAATTAGGAGTTTGGGATTAAAATATACACACAACTATTTATGGAGTAAATAACCAATAAGGAACTACTGTATAGCACAGGGAACTATACTCAATAACTTGTAGCAACCTATAATGGAAAAGAATCTAAAAATGAATAGAGGTATGTGATAGATGATAGGTAGATAGGTAGATAGATAGATGATAGATAGATATAACTGAATCACTTTGCTGTATACCTGAAACTAACACAACATTGTAAATATTTCAACAAAAAATTTTTAATGAAAAAAATAAAATTAAATAAGTAAACAAATTAAGAGTCAAATTATTTTTTAACTTAAAAATACAAAGGTAGACAAGGTAATTAAAAACTCTAAAATCAGAAACCCCATGAAAAAGGTGGCCAAATTCAAGAAATTTCTGAATTATGTAACATTCATATAAAAAAGAGGCAAATAAAGAAGAATAGAGGTCATTGATAATCCCAGATGAAAACTTGTCAAAGCACAGTATGAAATTGATTTAACATACACTTATCATTCTACAGATGATTATGCAAATGTGTTTTTTTAAAGATACAAACATCTAAACTAGTCTGTTGTCATTGTTTCTTTTGAGAAATAGGCTGAGAAATGGGAGCTGAACTTAGAAAACTAAAAATGGAAATTTACCAAGACTATAAAAAAGCAAGACCTAACTCCCTTTGCCACAAATTGCTCTGGGAGAAAATAGGTGAAACATTAAAAGTTTTAGTGAACAAACTGCTTGAAAATCTTGTTCTGTGCTCCTGTAACAATTAAAAGTGACCTTAACCTGCTGCTCCACCTAATCCTGAATCATTACTCAAATCATTCAAACTCTAAACCTAATTCCCATCCTAGGCTGATAAAAACCGTTGGCGAATTCTCTTTTCAAAACACCACTGAGACTTTGTTCTTAGCAGTTCTCTTCCCTGTCTGAAAGAACATAAATAAACTTGCTTGTGTGGCTGACACAGGTTTCCCCAATGATCTTTGAGAGGTCTACAACACATGTTAGCTGAGCTTTCATTCTCTTTTGGTTTCATTGCTCTTCCTTTGTTTGTTGGGTTTTATTTTGTTATTGTGGTAAGAACACTTAATATGAGATCTACTCTTTTAACAAAATTTTTAAGCGCACAATACAATCATACTGTTTAACTATAGGCACAATGTTGTACAGCATATCTCTAGAAATTTTTCAACTTTCACAACTGCAACTCTATGCCAGTAGATCAACTTCATGTTTTCCCCTCCCCTCAGCCCCTGTCAATCACCATTCTACTCTCTGTTTCTAGGAGTTTGACTATTTTGATATCTCATCTAAGTGTAATCTTACAGCGTTATTTGTCATTCTGTGACTGACATTTCACTTAGCATAACGGCTTCAAGACTTATTCTCACATATAGCAGCAGGATTTCTTTTTTTCTTAAGGCTGAATATTCCTTGTATACAGATAACACATTTTCTTTATCCATTCATTGGATGAGGGACATTTATGTGGCTTCCAGATCTTGGCTACTGTGTACAATGCTGCAAATGAACACAGGAGTGCACCTATCTCCTCAAGATTTTGATTTTAATTCTTTTGGATAAATATCCAGAAGTGAGATTACTGGGCCATATAGTAGTTCTATTTTTAATTTTTTGAGAACCCTCCATACTGTTTCCATAAGGGCTGCACCTTTCTACATTCCCATCAACCGTGCACAATGGTTCTAGTTTCTCCACATTCCCATCAACACTTGTTTTCTTTCATTCTTTTAATAATAGCCACCCTGACAAGTGTGCAGTGATATCTCATTATGGTTTGATTTGCATTTCCCTGATGATCGAGGAAGTTAAGCATCTTTTCATATGCATGGTGATATGTGTATTTGTGTATATGTGTATGTGAGTGTGTATATATATATATATGTATATATATATATATATATATACATATATATATATATACATATATATATATATATATCTACACACACAAATATTTTCTTCCATTCCATAGGTTTCCTTTTCACTTTTGATTGATTCTTTTGCTGTGCAGAAGCTTTTTAGTTTGATGTAGCCTCTCTTGTCTATTTTTGCCTTTGTTTCTTGTGCTTTTGGTGTCATATTCAAGAAATCATTACTAAAACTAATATCATGAAGACTTCCCCCTGTTTTTCTTCTAGAGATTTTACAGTTTGGGGTATTATGTTTGTGTTTAATATATTTTGAGTTGATTTTGGTGTATGGTATAAGGGTCTAATTTTATTCTTTTATGTGTAAATATCCAGTTTTCCCAGCACCATTTGTTGAAGAGACTATCCTTTTCCCAATTATCATTCAAAGTAATCTTGAAATAAACTTACACATATACAGCCAACTGATATTTGACAAGGGTACCAAGATTATACGATGGGGTTTTTTAATCGATGACTAAAATAAAATCAATGTAACATCAGTTTCTCATTCTGCAAACTGTCATCCCAACCTACTAAATACTCCAACTACTGTCTTAGTAAGCAATTGAATGTTCACACAATGTGCCTTGCTTACCCTTTATTCTACACCTCTCCACAAAGCATCTGCCCAATGTTATGAAACCATGGTTCATGTAAAACATTCTTAAGCTACTCACACAAAAGTTTCACTACTCTCTTCCTTTTTTTCATAGATTGAACTAATCTTTTGATTATATCTGAGATGTTTCTTATTAATTTTACCTTAGAGGAAGTTTGAGAAGGAGTTGTTCATGAAGTTACGAATCTAGACTTGAGTGACTTCTCTGTACTTTTCAAGGATGTAATCTCTATGTAAACCTTTACTCCAGCAAGCATTGTCCAAAGGATGTTCTAGTTGATGGGTATATTATTAATCCTCCTTACCTGTCAGAGATCTTTTGTGTACACTAAGGGTCAAGCCCAACTCCTGTAGCAAATTTATAAGGGATAAGTGAGAATCTTAGCCTTGAACTTATACTAGTCATTATCCTGGTTCTTACATGACAGTGTGTTGTATGCATGTAGTATACTTTCTTTTATTTATTTATTTATTTATTTATTTATTTATTTATTTATTTATTTATTTATTTATTTATTTATGTGTTTATTTCTGGCTGCACTGGGGCTTCATTGCTGTGTGCGGGCTTTCTCTAGTTGTGGTGGGTGGGGCTACTCTTCATTGTGGTGTGTGGGCTTCTCATTGCGGTGGTTTCTCTTGTTGCAGAGCACAGGCTCTAGGGCACACAGGCTTCAGTAGTTGTGGTGTGTGGGCTTCAGTAGCTGTGGCACACAGGCTCAGTTGCTCCATGGCATGTGGGATCTTCCCAGACCAGGGCTCAAACCCGTGTCTCTTGCATTGGCAGGTGGATTCTTAAACACTGTGCCACCAGGGAAGCCCTATTTTTTCTTATTAGAAATTACAATGATATAAAATCACAGAAAGAATGTCTTATATAATAATCCACCTCCCTTTCATCCAACTTTGTAATGTCAAAATATTTTCCACTGCTTTACGTTTTGAACCCCTTCACTCCTTTCCCCACCCCCACCCCACCCCCAGTTCTGGCAACCACCAATCTATTCTCTGTATCTATGAGCTTATTTTTTGCTTTGGATTTGTTTTTTTTTTAGATTTACACATTAAAGAGAAATCATATGATGTTTATCTTTCACTGCCTCACTTATTTCCCTTAGCATAATGCCCTCAAGTTCCATCTATGTTGTCATAAATGGCAAATGGATGAATAATATTCCATTGTGTATATAATACAACAATTTATTTATTTATTTATTTATTGATAACCAAGTTGTTTCCATGTCTTGGCTATGGTAAATAGTTCTGTAGTAAACATAGGGGATATATATCCCCTATGCATATATCCTTTTGAGTTTGTGTTTTGTATACCCAGAAGTGGAAGTGCTAGATCATATAGTAGCACCATTTGTAATTTTTTCAGAAACATCCATATTGTTTTTTATAGAGGCTGCACCAATTTACATCCCCACCAACAGTGCACAAGTGCTCCCTTTTCTCCACATCCTCCTCAGCATTTGTTAAAACATGCCTTTTTTTTTTAACATCTTTATTGAAGTATAATTGCTTTACAATGTGTGTTAGTTTCTGCTTTATAACAAAGTGAATCAGTTATACATATGTTCCCATATCTCTTACCTCTTGCATCTCCCTCCCTCCCACCCTCCCCATCCGACCCCTCTAGGTGGTCACAAAGCACTGAGCTGATCTCCCTGTGCTATGTGGCTGCTTCCCACTAGCTATCTATTTTACATTTGGTAGTGTATATATGTCCATGACACTCTCTCACCCTGTCACATCTCATCCCTTCCCCTCCCCATATCCTCAAGTCCATTCTCTAGTAGGTCTGTGTCTTTATTCCCGTCTTGCCACTAGGTTCTTCATGACCTTTTTTTTTTTCCTTAGATTCCATATATATGTGTTAGCATACTGTATTTGTTTTTCTCTTTCTGACTTACTTCACTCTGTATGACAGACTCTAACTCCATCCACCTCATTACAAATACCTCCATTTCATTTCTTTTTATGGCTGAGTAATATTCCATTGTATATATGTGCCACATCTTCTTTATCCATTCATCCGATGATTGACAGTTAGGTTGCTTCCATGTCCTGGCTATTGGTAATAGAGCTGCAATGAACATTTTGGTACATGACTCTTTTTGAATTATGGTTTTCTCAGGGTATATGCCCAGTAGAGGGATTGCTGGGTCGTATGGTAGTTCTATTTTTAGTTTCTCAAGGAACCTCCATACTGTTCTCCATAGTGGCTTTATCAATTTACATTCCCACCAACAGTGCAAGAGTGTTCCCTTTTCTCCACACCCTCTCCAGCATTTATTGTTTCTAGATTTTTTGATGATGGCCATACTGACTGGTGTGAGATGATACCTCATTGTAGTTTGATTTGCATTTCTCTAATGATTAATGATGTTGAGCATTCTTTCATATGTCTGTTGGCCATATGTATATCTTCTTTGGAGAAATGTCTATTTAGGTCTTCTGCCCATTTTTGGATTGGGTTGTTCGTTTTTTTGTTATTGAGCTGCATGAGCTGCTTGTAAATCTTGGAGATTAATCCTTTGTCAGTTGCTTCGTTTGCAAATATTTTCTCCCATTCTGAGGGTTGTCTTTTGGTCTTATTTATGGTTTCCTTTGCTGTGCAAAAGCTTTTAAGTTTCATTAGGTCCCATTTGTTTATTTGTGTTTTTATTTCCATTTCTCTAGGAGTTGGGTCAAAAAGGATCTTGCTGTGATGTATGTCATAGAGTGTTCTGCCTGTTTTCCTCTAAGAGTTTGATAGTGTCTGGCCTTACACTTAGGTCTTTAATCCATTTTGAGTTTATTTTTGTGTATGGTGTCAGGGAGTGTACTAATTTCATACTTTTACATGTACCTGTCCAATTTTCCCAGCACCACTTATTGAAGAGGCTGTCTTTTCTCCACTGTATATGCTTGCCTCCTTTGTCAAAGATAAGGTGACCATATGTGCATGGGTTTATCTCTGGGCTTTCTATCCTGTTCCATTGATCTATATTTCTGTTTTTGTGCCAATACCAAACTGTCTTGATTACTGTAGCTCTGTAATATAGTCTGAAGTCAGGGAGCCTGATTCTTCCAGCTCCATTTTTCGTTCTCAAGATGCTTTGGCCATTCGGGGTCTTTTGTGTTTCCATACAAATTGTGAAATTTTTTGTTCTAGTTCTGTGATAAATGCCAGTGGTGGTTTGATAGGGATTGCATTGAATCTGTAGATTGCTTTGGGTAGTAGAGTCATTTTCACAATGTTGATTCTTCCAATCCAAGAACATGGTATATCTCTCCATCTATTTCTATCATCTTTAATTTCTTTCATCAGTGCCTTATAATTTTCTGCATACAGGTCTTTTGTCTCCTTAGGTAGGTTTATTCCTAGATGTTTTATTCTTTTTGTTGAAGTGGTAAATGGGAGTGTTTTCTTAATTTCACTTTCGGATTTTTCATCATTTATGTATAAGAATGCCAGAGATTTCTGTGTATTAATTTTGTATCCTGCTACTTTACCAAATTCATTGATTAGCTCTAGTAGTTTTCTGGTAGCATCTTTAGGATTATCTATGTATGCTAGCATGTCATCTGCAAAGAGTGATAGCTTTACTTCTTCTTTTCCGATTTGGATTCATTTTATTTCTTTTTCTTCTCTGATTGCTGTGGCTAAACTTCCAAAACTATGTTGAATAATAGTGGTGAGAGTGGGCAACCTTGTCTTGTTCCTGATCTTAGTGGAAATGGTTTCAGTTTTTCACCATTGAGGACAATGTTGGCTGTGGGTTTGTCATATATGGCCTTTATTATGTTGAAGAACGTTCCCTCTATGCCGACTTTCTGCAGGGCTTTTATAATAAATGGGTGTTGAATTTTGTCAAAAGCTTTCTCTGCATCTATTGAGATGATCATATGGTTTTTCTCCTTCAATTTGTTAATATGATGTATCACGTTGATTGATTTGCATATATTGAAGAATCCTTGCATTCCTGGAATAAACCTCACTTGATCATGGTGTATAATCCTTTTAATGTGCTGTTGGATTCTGTTTGCTAGTATTTTGTTGAGGACTTTTGCATCTCTGTTCATCAGTGATATTGGCCTGTAGTTTTCTTTCTTTGTGACATCTTTGTCTGGTTTTGGTATCAGGGTGATGGTAGCCTCATAGAATGAGTTGGGGAGTGTTCCTCTCTCTGCAATATTTTGGAAGAGTTTGAGAAGGATAGGAGTTAGCTCTTCTCTAAATGTTTGATAGAATTCTCCTGTGAAGCCATCTGGTCCTGGGCTTTTGTTTGTTGGAAGATTTTTAATCACAGTCTCCACTTCAGTGCTTGTGATTGGTCTATTCATAGTTTCTATTTCTTCCTGGTTCAGTCTTGGCAGGTTGTGCATGTCTAAGAATCTGTCTATTTCTTCCAGGTTGTCCATTTTATTGGCATAGATTTGCTTCTAGTAATCTCTCATGATCGTTTGTATTTCTGCAGTGTCACTGGTTACTTCTCCTTTTTCATTTCTAATTCTATTGATTTGAGTCTTCTCCCTTTTTCTCTTGATGAGTCTGGCTAATGGTTTATCAATTTTGTTTATCTTCTCAAAGAACCAGCTTTTAGTTCTGTTGACCTTTGTTATTGTTTCCTTCATTTCTTTTTCATTTATTTCTGATCTGATCTTTACGATTTCTTTCCTTCTGCTAGCTTTGGGGTTTTTTTGTCCTTCTTTCTCTAATTGCTTTAGGTGCAAGGTTAGGTTGTTTATTCGAGATGTTTCCTGTTTCTTGATGTAGGCTTGTATTGCTATAAACTTCCCTCTTAGAACTGCTTTTGCTGCATCCCAAAGGTTTTGGGTCATTGTGTCTCCATTGTCATTTGTTTCTAGGTATTTTTTGATTTCCCCTTTTATTTCTTCAGTGACCACTTCGTTATTAAGTAGTGTATTGTGTAGCCTCCATGTGTTTGTATATTTTACAGATCTTTTCCTGTAATTGATATCTAGTCTCATAGCATTGTGGTCGGAAAAGATACTTGATATGATTTCAATTTTCTTAAATTTACCAAGGCTTGATCTGTGACCCAAGATAAGATCTATCCTGGAGAATGTTCCATGAGCACTTGAGAAAAATATGTATTCTGTTGTTTTGCGGTGGAATGTCCTTTAAATATCAATTAAGTCCACCTTGTTTAACGTATCATTTAAAGCTTGTGTTTCCTTATTTATTTTCATTTTGGATGATCTGTCCATTGGTGAAAGTGAGGTGTTAAAGTCCCCTACTATGATTGTGTTACTGCCGATTTCCCCTTTTATGGCTGTTAGTATTTGCCTTATGTATTGAGGTGCTCCTATGTTGGGTGCATAAATATTTACAATTGTTATACCTTCCTCTTGGATCGATCCCTTGATCATTATATAGTGTCCTTCTTTCTCTCTTGTAATAGTCTTTATTTTAAAGTCTATTTTGTCTGATATGAGAATTGCTACCCCAGCTTTCTTTTGATTTCCATTTGCATGGAATATCTTTTTCCATCCCCTCACTTTCAGTCTGCATGTGTCTCTAGGTCTGAAGTGGGTCTCTTGTAGACAGCATATATATGGGTCTTGTTTTTTATGCATTCAGCCAGTCTGTGTCTTTTGGTGGGAGCATTTAATCCATTTACATTTAAGGTAATTATCGATATGTATGTTCCTATTCCCATTTTCTTAAATATTTTGGGTTTGTTATTGTAGGTGTTTTCCTTCTCTTGTGTTTCTTGCCTAGAGAAGTTCCTTTAGCATTTGTTGTAAAGCTGGTTTTGTGGTGCTGAACTCTCAGCTTTTGCTTGTCTGTAAAGGTTTTAATTTCTCCATCAAATGTGAATGAGATCCTTGCTGGGTAGTGTAACCTTGGTTGTAGGTTTTTCTCCTTCATTACTTTAAGTATATCCTGCCACTCCCTTCTGGCTTGCAGAGTTTCTGCTGAAAGATCAGCTGTTATCCTTATGGGGATTCCCTTGTGTGTTATTTGTTGTTTTTCCCTTGCTGCTTTTAATATGTTTTCTTTATATTTAATTTTTGATAGTTTGATTAATATGTGTCTTGGCGTGTTTCTCCTTGGATTTATTCTGTATGGGACTCTCTGTGCTTCCAGGACTTGATTAACTATTTCCTTTCCCATATTAGGGAAGTTTTCAACTAGAATCTCTTCAAATATTTTCTCAGTCCCTTTCTTTTTCTCTTCTTCTTCTGGGACCCCTATAATTTGAATGTTGGTGCGTTTAATGTTGTCCCAGAGGTCTCTGAGACTGTCCTCAGTTCTTTTCATTCTTTTTTCTTTATTCTGCTCTGCAGTAGTTATTTCCACTATTTTATCTTCCAGGTCACTTATCCGTTCTTGTGCCTCAGTTATTCTGCTATTGATTCTGTCTAGAGTATTTTAAATTTCATTTATTGCGTTTTTCATCATTGCCTGGTTCCTCTTTGGTTCTTCTACGTCCTTGTTAAATGTTTCTTGCATTTTGTCTATTCTATTTCCAAGATTTTGGATCATCCTTACTATCATTATTCTGAATTCTTTTTCAGGTAGACTGCCTATTTCCTCTTCATTTGTTAGGTCTGGTGTGTTTTGACCCTGCTCCTTCACCTGCTGTGTGTTTTTTGTCTTCTCATTTTGCTTATCTTACTGTGTTTGGGGTCTCCTTTTCACAGGCTGCAGGTTCATAGTTCCTGTTGTTTTTGGATCTGTCCCCTGTGGCTAAGGTTGGTTCAGTGGGTTGTGCAGGCTTCCTGGTGGAGGGGACTAGTGCCTGTGTTCTGGTGGATGAGGTTGGATATTGTCTTTCTGGTGGGCACGTCCACATCTTGTGGTGTGTTTTGGGGTGTCTGTGGCCTTATTATGATTTTAGGCAGCCTCTCTGCTAATGGATGGGGCTGTGTTCCTGTGTTGCTAGTTGTTTGTCATAGGGTGTCCAGCACTGTAGCTTGCTGGTCGTTGAGTGGAGCTGGATCTTGATGTTGAGATGGAGATCTCTGAGAGATTTTTGCCATTTGGTATTACGTGGAGCTGGGAGGTCTCTTGTGGACCAGTGTCCTGAACTTGGCTCTCCCACCTCAGAGGCACAGCCCTGATGCCTGGCTGGAGCACCAAGAGCCTTTCATCCACATGGCTCAGAATCAAAGGGAGAAAAAATAGAAAGAAAGAACGAAAGAGGATAAAATAAAATAAAATAATGGTATTATAATAAAAAATAAGAAAAAAATTATTAAGAATAAATTTATTAAGAAAAAAATTGTTTTAATTCTTAAAAATAAATTTATTAATTTTTTTATAATAAAAATAAGAAAAACATTATTAAGAAAAAAATTTATTAAGAAAAATTTTTAAAAGTAAAAAATATGAAAAAACTTATTAAAATTTTTTTAATTTTTAAAAATAGAAAATAAGGAAAAATTATTAAGAAAACATTTAATAGGAAAAAAAATTTTTTTTTAATTGCTTATTAGTTTTGTTTATTTATAATTGAGCATGCACTTACTGAGTGTCAGGCACTCTGCCAGATGCTGGGACTAAATAAATAAAAATGGATATATATGATCTAGCCCCTCAATATATATGATCTGCTCCCAGTCAAGTAAGAAGACAGATCTATGAACAGGCACCACAGTGCAGAATCATAAATGCAAAGGTTGATAGATATACAAAGGGTATAGGTAGCACTGGTGTAGGTAGTGATGCCCTCTACCTGAAGGCAGACTGATATCTGGGAAGTGTCACAGGGTAAGTGACTTTGAACTGGGTTTTTGTTTTTTGTTTTTTTTTTACTTTGCAGTGAAAATTTATTTGTATATTCTTTGCCTCTGATTTTTAAGTAAAAAATTTTTAAGTAAAAAAAAAAAAAACAAAAAAAAACGGACGGACCTAACCCTAGGACTAATGGTGAAAGCAAAGCTATACAGACAAAATCTCACCCAGAAGCATACACATATACACTCACAAAAAAGGAAATGGGGAAAAATTAATATATCCTGCTCCCAAAGTCCACCTCCTGAATTTGGGATGATTCGTTGTCTATTCAGGTATTCAACAGATGCAGGCACATCAAGTTGCTTGTGGGTCTTTAATCCGCTGCTTCTGAGGCTGCTGGGAGAGCTTTCCCTTTCTCTTGTTTGTTCATACAGCTCCCAGGGTTCAGCTTTAGATTTGGACCCGCCTCTGCATGTAGGTCGCCTGAGGGCGTCTTTTGGGAGGTCTGACATCTTCTGCCAGCGTTCAGTGGGTGTTCTGTAGGAGCAGTTCCACGTGTAGATGTATTTCTACTGTATCTTGTGTCACAATCTTATTAGAGGCTGATAAGATTTAAGGCCATATCCTGCTTCTTTGGTTGGCCTTCCTTCTGACTCCAGAAAAATGAATCCAAGAATCAAAACAGCTGACCAGCACTTAAACATCCTTATTGCTTTTCACCTCTTTGTTTCCTGGTGTGCAAGGAGAGGGAATTCAGAGAGCCACCTAAACGAGCTCCAGAGATGGGCGCGAGCCGCGGCTATCAGCGCGGACCCCAGAGACAGGCCTGAGACGCAAAGGCTGCTGCTGCCACCACCAAAAAGCCTGTGTGCGAGCACAGGTCACTCTCCACACCGTCGCTCCCGGGAGCCTGTGCCGCCCGCCCACCACATGTCTTTTTGATGGTAGTCATTCTAATAAGTTTGAGGTGATATGTCATTGTGGTTTTGATTTGCATTTTTCTGATGATTAGTGATGCTGAGCATCTTTTCATGTGTCTGTTGGCCATCTTTATGTCTTATTTGGAAAAATATGCCCTCTGCCCACTTTTTAATCAAATCGTTTGGAGTTTTTTAATTCAGTTGTATGAATTCTTTATACATTTTTGATATTAACTCCTTATCAGATATATGATTTGTAAATATTTTCTCCCATTCAATAGGTTGCCTTTTATTTTGTTGACAGCTTTTTTCATTGTGTAGAGCTTTTTAGTGTATTTTAGCCCCACTTGTTTATTTTTGCTTGTGTTGCTTTTAGTTTTGGTGTCGGATTTAAAAACTCATCATCAAGACATATTTTGAGGGCTTATGTTTTCTTCTAAGAGTTTTATGGTTTCAGGACTTATGTTCAAGACTTTAATCAATTTTGAGTTAATTTTGTGTATGGTGTAAGACAGTGGTCCAGTTTCATTCTTTTGCATGTGGCAGCTTTTCCAACACCATTTATTGAAGAGACTGTCGTTTCTCTATTTTATATTCTTGGATCCTTTGTCATAAATTTATTGACCATATATGTATGGGTTTATTTCTGGGTTCTCTATTCTGTTCCATTGGTCTCTGTGTCTGGTTTGATGCCAATACCATTCTGTTTTAATTAGTATAGTTTTGTCAAAGAGTTTGAAATCAGGCAGTATGATGCCTCTAGCTTTGTTCTTCTTTCTCAAGATTGCTTTGGCTATTTGGGGTCTTTTGTGTTTTCATACAGATTTTAAGATTGTTTATTCTATTTCTGTGAAAAATGTCATTTATATTTTGATAGGGATTGCATTGAATCTGTAGATTGCCTTGGGTAGTATGGACATTTTAACAATATTTATTCTTCCAATCCATGAACATAGAATATTTTTTCATTTATTTGTTTCTTCTTCATTTCTTTCCTTAACATCTTGTAGTTTCCAGTGTACAGGTCTTTCATCTCCTTGATTAAATTCATTCCTAGGTATTTTATTCTTTTTGATGCAATTGTAAATGGGTTTGTTTTCTTAATTTCTCTTTCTGATAGTTTATTATTTGAATATGAAAACACAATAGATTTTTGTTTACTCATTTTATATTCTGCAACATTACTGAATTCATTAATTAGTTCTAAGTTTTTTGATGGGGTCTTTAGGGTTTTCTATATATGTCATCTGCAAATAGTGACAGTTTACTTCTTCCTTTTCAACATGGATGCCCCCCCCCTTTTTTTTTTCCTTGCCTAATTGCTCTGGCTAAGACTTGCAATACTATGTTTTGGGTTTTGTTTTTGTTTTTTTTTTCTTTTTTCTGTTCAGCTTCAGTGATTTCCACTACTTTGTCTTTCACCTCATTGATCCATTCCTCTATACCATCTAATCTACTGTTGATTCCTTTTAGTGTATTTTTATTTCAGTTATTGTATTCTTCAGCTCTGTTTGGTTTTTCTTTATATTTTCTCCCTGTTAAAAACTTCTAATTTGTCACTCTGTTCATCTCAAGTTCTTTGAGCACGTTTATGGTTATTACCTCAAACTCTTTATCAGGTATATTCCTTATTTCCACTTCATTTAGTTCTTCTGGGGTTTTATCTTGTTTCTTTGTTTGGTACATATT
Organism: Balaenoptera musculus; assembly: GCF_009873245.2. Classification (NCBI taxonomy): domain Eukaryota; kingdom Metazoa; phylum Chordata; class Mammalia; order Artiodactyla; family Balaenopteridae; genus Balaenoptera; species Balaenoptera musculus. The sequence continues at coordinate 24,951,688 of NC_045797.1, forward strand.
TCTCTCTCATCTAATTTGGCCTAATTCACTGTTTTTATTTCTATGTATTTGGTAGTTTGGTCACATTTCTTGATCTTGGAGAAGTGGCCTCATGTAGGAAACATCCTATGGGGCCCAGTATCACACTCCCCTCTGGTCACCAGAGCTATGGGTTTTAGAATTGCCCTTTATGTGTCCTGCATGGGTCCTTCTGTTGTAGTGGGCTGACTACTGTAGTCTTGGCTAGCCTTGGGCCTGCTTGGTTGTCAGGCCCTGTCTGGTACAGAGAGGGCTGGGTTCTGGCTCAGCTGGCTGCATGACCAGGGGAGTTCAAGTCTTGGTGCCCACCTACATATAAGTGGGCCAGGTCATAAGGTGACAGGCTATGGAGCCCCAGGAGGTCCTGGGGCTAGTGTCAGCCCACTGGTGGGCAGAGCCAGGTCCCAGGGGTCTTGAAACTGTCAACCTGCTGATTAGCAGGGCTATAGACCAAAGGGTACCAGGGCTGGTGGCAGCCTGCTGGTGGGTGGGGTCAGTTCCTAACATGGCTGGCTGCCAAGTCTGGGGTTGTCCTGGGGTTGGTGTTGGCATGCTTTAGGGTGGGACTGGGACCAAGGGCATTCCTGGGTGGTGCTAGCCTGCAGGTAGGTGGGCCATGTCTTGATACAGCTGGCTGCAGGGCCACAGTGGTCCTGAGGGTGATGCCCACCCACTAGTGAGTGAAGCCAGGTCCTGTGGCTAGTATGGGCCCACTGATAGGTGGAGCCAGGTACCAGGGTATCTGACTGCAGGACCCTGGGGGTCCTAGAGCTGGTGTCAACACACAGGTGGATGGGACCAGAGACCAGGAGGTCCTGGTGAATGTGTTGGTCCTGACACAGGTGGTTGCAGGCCCTCAGTGGCCCCAGGGCTGGTGTATGCCCACTGGGGGGTGAGGCCAAGTCTCAGAGCTACTGCTGGCCTACTGGTGGGTAGAACTGGTCCTGGGGTCTCTGGCTGCAAGGCGGGGAGTTTCTGGATCTGGTGTCAGCCTGTTGGTGGGCAGCACTGAGGCTCATGGGGTACTGGAGCTAGTGTCAGTCTACTTCTGGGTAAGGCAGATCCTGGGGGGTGGTCTCTGGCATTTCTAGAACGTTCCCAGATGATCCTGATGGCTCAGAGGTCCCTCTTTAAGATCTGCAGATGTAGATCATCTCAGCTTCTCTAGCTGTGTTCTCCTCTTTTCCTCCTTCTATAATTCTGTCTCTGACTTTCCATTCTCTTCTGTCTCTGACTCTCCATTCTCCCAATTCTTTGCCACAAAAATACCAAAAACACAAGTCTGAAAGATAATTAACTCTCCTCAGATGACAAATACTGAATTCTTTGTGGGAGATAAATATGGAAAAACTAAGTAGTCTCACAACAATTGTATTGTAACTTATACAAATATGCAACACCATGGATGAATCTCAAAAACATTATGCTAAGAGAAAAGTCAAACACAAAAGATTACATGCTGTATTATTCCATTTACATGAAATGCTAGAAATTTAAAAAAATATATAGTGACAAAACAGATTAATGGTTGCTCTGGTTGGAGGCCTGGGGAAGAGACTGACTACAGAGGGGCAAAAGGGAATTTTGGGAATGATGGGAATGCTCTAAATCTTGATTGTACTGATGTATGCAACTGCCAAGTCATTAAATTGTACACTTAAAACTGAGTGAATAATATTTCCCTTGATCTACTGAGGCAAAATTTACATATGTTAATCTACTCATTTTAAGTGAAATATACATTATATTTATATTTATTAAATAATATATTTAAATTTAAATTCATATATATTTGAATATATATGTATGTATATATATAAATGTCTCCAAAAATAAAATGAATTTAAATTCAACTGGTGGATTCTGCCCAACTGTCATCTGATCTTAAGAGTTTTATGTTTTTCTGTCTTCCACATCATGTGCAAAAGGACACTTTCCCAGACTATATGACACATAATCTGTGTCTGAATTAATGAAAGTGAATGAGGCTCACTCTTCTCTTCCTGGCTTGAGTTCAAAGGATGGCTATAGAATTGCATTTGTGAACTAATGAGTACCCGCAATATTAGCTTTAGTTTGAACATGGTTTACCTAATGAAGAACATGTAAGTGTAAGCAAAGCTCAACAAAGGAAACAGTGGCATTTAGGGCAGATCTTCACAAATCTCCCTCTGTGGCAATGCTTGGTGTGGTTTCTTCTTTCCCATCCCAAGGGATAATTACACAAGTTCTCCTTTCTTCTCACCTGCCTCCTTGTGTCAGAATTGGCATCTCTATTACAAGATAATTGCTGTCTGAAATATTCAATTAGGTTTTAGTTAAATATTCCTCATTAATATAACTGTAAGACAATAAAACATATGTCATTTGATTAGCTAAAAGTTCAAATATAAATTACATTCATTTTTATGCCAACACGCACTTTGCCTAATGAAACATTTGCCACCCTGCTATAAAAGGATTGTATGTAATCTGCTTTTCTTTTAGAGATTTTTTTTTTTAATGTCTGCAAGCAAAGTTTAAAGATTATATGCAACAACTCATATTGCTTTCCTTATCTCTACATTGACCATTTAGAACAGAAAGGTTTTGGGGGTTTTTTTGGGGGGGGCGTTTTTATGTTTTGTTTTTGGACATATGGGTTTGTTCCCTCAATTTTTCACTATTACAGGTAAAAGTAAAGTAAACATATTTATAAATAAATCTTCATGACATCTCTGATTATTTTCTTAGGATTGATTTCCAGAAATTGAATTATTGAATCAAAACTATTAAGGGAATACTATAGTTTCAGCTCCTCCTGTCTTTACAGAGCATGGACAGGCTGGGTGCGAATACTTCCAGGCCCTGTGTAAACCCTGAACTTGATCTTCCCATAGAAAGGTAGAGTGACTGATATGTTTGGAGAATTGGGGTGAGCTGATACCCTGTCATACAGGTGTGTTTTCTGTGAAACACTTCCCATCCCCTGACATCTTGGCTCACTTACTTCTTGAAGTAAGATCACCAGGGCAAAGACCCTCCACCACCACCACCACCACCCCAGTGAGGAGTGACTGCTGTTTTAAGCTTCAGGACCTATAAGTTGTATGGGGTTGGAATGGGCAGTAGAAAGTCATAGTTATCATATCCCAATGTCTAGGATTGGAAGGAGGAGAAGAGGCCCCATCAAGTTCTCCAATCCATTTTACTCAGCAGTCCTCTGCTTTAGAACACTTTGTACTTTTGACTCAACTTGAGACTTTATCTACAAAAATCCAAGTGGGGAATAGGGGTAATAAAAAGAATTCAAACAGCAAAGTTTTCATTAAAACTCCAACAAAAGGATATAAAGCAAGAGCTCAGGGAAGAGAGAGCAATAAATTCACACTTTGAAACGTTCCTCATGCTCCAAATAAATAGCAGTGATAGAAAAAATTTGAAAAGGAAACAAACAACAAAGTAAGTAAAAACTGTTCAAAAATAAGACATAAATACCTTCAAGGACCAGACATGGAAAAGAAATACAAAGTGGGAGCTGAGCTCTGGATCAAGAAGCAAACAGGAGCAAATACGAATTCAGTCCCTATGAAGTAATGGGGAATAAAAATGATCCACCAGGCTAGTCAAAGAATCAGAGTAAGACCCACTGCCTAAGACAGGGTTTGGTGAAGGACCTCCAAATCATGAAAGAAGGCTAAAAAATACTACAAACTCCACCTAGGACTACAGATTATAGGAGCCATGGGAGGCCAAAAGACAAAGAGGAAACAAAATTCAAAAAAATATGATGATATCTAATGTTAAGAAAAACATTTAACAAACTTAATATGAATACATGCCAAGTGAAATCAATTTTATAGAACAGTCTGAAGGACTTTAAAGTAAACATGTTAGGCCCTTCAATTACATAAATGAAGAAAATATAGCCATAAAAAAGAATAGGAAAGTATAATACAAAAGCAAGGATAATTTTTTTTGCAAGCATAATTTTTAAAGGACAAGTGTATATATAAAAGAGATAGCTAGAAAATTTTAAAACTAAAAATATGATTAAAATTTTAAAAAAATCTAGAATGAGATAAATTCTAGAAAGGACACAGTGGAAGAGAGAATAATCAATCAGAAAATAGTCTGAGGATTCATCACAAGCACAATAGTGAATCCAGAAAAAAATTTTACACCCACATATACAAATATGTGCATATGTATACATACATATACACATACATATACATACATATGTACAGAACAGTAAGAGACATGGAGGAGAAAATTGAGAGGTGTCTGCATATGTCCAATAGGAAACCCAGAGACTAGGGGAAAGAGTAGAGGAGTAATTTTTGACAAATTAATGGTTGGGATTTTTCCAGAATTGCAAATATGTATACTCAGAGTAAACATGGACTACAAATACTAAGATAAATAAAAATAAATTCCTACTAAGCTACAGAGTATAATTTAGAACATTAAGGAAAAAAATAGAAAATCTTAAAAGCTACCAGAGAGAAAAGACATACTACTTAACAGAAACATCAATTGATGGCAGATTTCTCTTTTCCAGAAAAAGATTTCAGAAGATAATGGAGTAAAATCTTAAAAGCACTGAGGGAAAATAATTGTCTTTTTTGGGAGGTGTGGAGGGTTTCTTCTTCACAATCTCTCCAACATCTAAGTATCTAGATGCTTAAACATTCTAGGATTCAATCCTTGGATCTCTTCTGTTCTTTATCTCCTCTCACTCCCTCGTGAGCTCATCTAGCTAGTCTCATAGATTTAAAGCTCATTTATATGTCAATGAATTATTTTGTTATCTATTGTTTCATAACAAATTTCCACAACACTAAGTGGCTTACAATACCAATTTATTATTATCTCTCATTATTCTGGGGGTTGATAGTCACAGCTGGGGAGTCTGAGGTTGAAGACACATAAAGCTTGTTTAGTTACAGGTTTGGTGCTTAGCCTAGGATGACTGGTACAATAGGGACCAGTTAGACATCTTTATTTCCAGAAAGAGTTCTAACTTCCTCACCACATGGTAGTCTCAGAGTAGCATATCTTCTCACATGGTGGCTGATGCCCAGAGTAAATACTCAAGAAACTCATGCAGAAGCTGTGTGTTCTTAAGTATCCTATAACATCACTTCTGCCACATTCTATTGGTTAAACAATTCATTAAGGCTTATAGTCTATTTTCAACACAGTTGCTAGAGTGGTTATTTTAAATCTATGACACTTCATGTTTCTTTTATGCCCAAAACCCCCCAGTGGATTCCCATATCATTCAGAATAAAAACCAAAGTCCTTACAAATCCAATGGCATTATCTTATCCAATCTATCCAATCTGATTTTTGTTCTTCTCTGACTTCTTCTCAAAATATTCTTCCCCACCACCTCCCCAGCCTTCACCTCACTCCAAGCACAATAGAATCCTTAATATTCCTTGAACACATCAGATATTGGATACCCTCCCACCTCAGAGCTTTGCACTTTCCCCCTCTACTCAGATCACACTTCCATAGGATATCTGTAGAGCTTGATCCCTCACTTCCTCAAAGCTTTTCTCAGATACTCAGATGCAGTATTCCCTTGCAATCTGCCACCACCCAACACTCCTTATCCCCTCCTCCATTTTATATTTTCACCACAGGAGTTATGATCATTAGAAATAGTATTTGTTGATTTATTTACTAATTTATTTATTTCTTTGTTCACTAAAGTTTAAGTTCCTCAAAGCAAAGATTTTTATTTTGTTCCTCATGTATCACACACCTAAAAGAGATTACATTGGGCTTCCCTGGTGGCGCAGTGGTTGAGAATCTGCCTGCCAATGCAGGGGACACGGGTTCGAGCCCTGGTCTGGGAAGATCCCACATGCCGTGGAGCAACTAGGCCCGTGAGCCACAACTACTGAGCCTGCGCGTCTGGAGCCTCTGCTCCACAACAAGAGAGGCCACGATAGTGAGAGGCCCGTGCACCACAATGAAGACTGGCCCCCACTCACCGCAACTGGAGAAAGCCCTCACACAGAAACGAAGACCCAACACAGCCAAAAATAAAAATAATACATAAATAATAAATTAAAAATTAAAAAAAAAAAGAGATTACATGACTACCAGTCTAAGGCAAGTAGATATGGTAATGGGTTAACATACTTGAAAACCAGGGTAACCACAAATCAGAAACATACAAAAGAAGAGTCGGAGAACATGGCATAACAGTAAGACGCGGAGATCACCTTCCTCCCCACATATCCATCAGAAATACATCTACACGTGGAACTGCTCCTATAGAATACCCACTGAACACTGGCAGAAGACCTCAGACCTCCCAAAAGGCAAGAAACTCCCCACATACCTGGGTAGGGCAAAAGAAAAAAGAAAAAACAGAGACAAAAGAATACGGACGGGACCTGCACCAGTGGGAGAGAGCTGTGAAGGAGGAAAGGTTTCCACATACTAGAAGCCCCTTCGTGGGTGGAGACTGCAGGTGACGGAGGCGGGGAAGCTTTGGAGCCATGGAGGAGAGCACAGCCACAGGGGTGTGGAGGGCAAAGTGGAGAGGTTCCCGCACAGAGGATCGGTGCCGACCAGCACTCACCAGCCCGAGAGGCTTGTCTGCTCACCCGCCGGGGTGGGCGGGGGCTGGGAGCTGAGGCTCGGGCTTTGGTTGGATCCCAGGGAGAGGACTGGGGTTGGCGTGTGAACACAGCCTAAAGGGGTTAGTGCACCACGGCTAGCCAGGAGGGAGTCCAGGAAAAGGTCTGGACCTGCCGAAGAGGCAAGAGAACTTTTCTTCCCTCTTTGTTTCCAGGTGCGCAAGGAGAGGGGATTAAGAGCGCTGCTTAAAGGATCTCCAGAGACGGGCGCGAGCCACGGCTATCAGCGCGGACCACAGAGATGGGCATGAGACGCTAAGGCTGCTGCTGCTGCCACCAAGAAGCCTGTGTGCAAGCACAGGTCACTATCCACACCTCCCCTACCGGGACCCTGTGCAGCCCGCCACTGCCAGGGTCCCGTGATCCAGGGACAACTTCCCCGGGAGAATGCACAGTGCACCTCAGGCTGCTGCAACGTCATGCTGGCCTCTGCCGCCACAGGCTTGCCCCACATCCGTACCCCTCCCTCCCCCCACCTGAGTGAGCCAGAGCCCCCGAAGCAGCTGCTCCTTTAACCCCGTCCTGTCTGAGCGAAAAACAGATGCCCTCATGCGACCTACAAGCAGAAGCGGGTCGAAATCCAAAGCTGAACACCGGGAGCTGTGCGAACAAAGAAGAGAAAGGGAAATCCCTCCCAGCAGCCTCAGGAGCAGCGGATTGAATCTCCACAATCAACTTGATGTACCCTGCAACTGTGGAATAACTGAATAGACAATGAATCATCCCAAATTGAGGAGGTGGACTTTGGGAGCAAGATATATAATTTTTTCCCCTTTTCCTCTTTTTGTGAGTGTGTATGTGTATGCTTCTGTGGGAGATTTTGTCTGTAAAGCTTTGCTTTCACCATTTGTCCTAGGTTTCTGTCCGTCCTTTTTTTTTTAACTTAAAAAAAATTTTTTTTCTTAATAATTGTTTTTCATTTTTTATTTTAATAACTTTATTTTATTTTATCCTCTTACTTTCTTTCTATGTTTTTCTCCCTTTTATTCTGAGCTGTGTGGATGAAAGGCTCTTGGTGCTCCAGCCAGGAGTCAGTGCTGTGCCTCTGAAGTAGGAGAGCCAACTCTTCAGGACACTGGTCCACAAGAGACCTCCCAGCTCCACGTAATACCAAACGGTGAAAATTTCCCAGAGATCTCCATCTCAACACCAAGACCCAGCTTCACTCAACGACCAGCAAGCTACAGTGCTGGACACCCTATGCCAAACAACTAGCAAGACAGGAACACAACCCCACCCATTAGCAGAGAGGCTGCCTAAAATCATAATAAGGCCACAGACACCCCAAAACACACCACCAGACGTGGACCAGCCCACCAGAAAGACAAGATCCAGTCTCATCCACCAGAACACAGGCACCAGTCTCATCCACCAGAACACAGGCACTAGTCCCCTCCACCAGGAAGCCTACACAACCCATTGAACCAACCTTAGCCACTGGGGACAGACACCAAAAACAATGGGAACTACGAACCTGCAGACTGCAAAAAGGAGACCCAAAACACAGAAAGATATGCAAAATGAGAAGACAGAAAAACACACAACAGATGAAGGAACAAGGTAAACACCCATCAGACATAACAAATGAAGAGGAAATAGGCAGTCTACCTGAAGAAGAATTCAGAATAATGATAGTAAAGATGATCAAAAATCTTGGAAATAGAATAGAGAAAATGCAAGAAACATTTAACAAGGACCTACAAGAACTAAAGAGGAAACAAGCAATGATGAACAACACAATAAATGAAATTAAAAATACTCTAAAAGGGATCAATAGCAGAATAACTGAGGCAGAAGAACGGATAAGTGACCTGGAAGATAACATAGTGGAAATAACTACTGCAGAGCAGAATAAAGAAAAAAGAATGAAAAGAAATGAGGACAGTCTCAGAGACTTCTGGGACAACATTAAACGCACCAACATTCGAATTATAGGGGTCCCAGAAGAAGAAGAGAAAAAGAAAGGGACTGAGAAAATATTTGAAGAGATTCTAGTTGAAAACTTCCCTAATATGGGGAAGGAAATAGTTAATCAAGTCCTGGAAGCACAGAGAATCCCATACAGAATAAATCCAAGGAGAAACAGGCCAAGACACATATTAACCAAAGTATCAAAAATTAAATACAAAGAAAACATATTAAAAGCAGCAAGGGAAAAACAACAAATAACACACAAGGGAATCCCCATAAGGTTAATAGCTGATCTTTCAGCAGAAACTCTGCAAGCCAGAAGGGAGTGGCAGGACATATTTAAAGTGAAGAAGGAGAAAAACCTACAACCAAGATTACTCTACCGAGCAAGGATCTCATTCAGATTTGATGGAGAATTTAAAACTTTTACAGACAAGCAAAAGCTGAGAGAGTTCAGCACCACCAAATCAGCTTTAAAACAAACGCTAAAGGAACTTCTCTAGGCAAGAAACACAAGAGAAGGAAAGGACCTACAATAACAAACTCAAAACAATTACGAAAAAGGGAATAGGAACATACATATCAATAATTACCTTAAATGTAAGTGGATTAAATGCTCCCACCAAAAGACACAGACTGCCTGAAGGATACAAAAACAAAACCCATATATATTCTGTCTACAAGAGACCCACTTCAGACCTAGGGACACATACAGACTGAAAGTGAGGGGATGGAAAAAGATATTCCATGCAGATGGAAATCAAAAGAAAGCTGGAGTAGCAATTCTCATATCAGACAAAATAGACTTTAAAATAAAGACTATTACAAGAGACAAAGAAGGACACTATATAATGATCAAGGGATCGAACCAAGAAGAAGATATAACAATTGTAAATATTTATGCACCCAACATAGGAGCACCTCAATACATAAGGCAAATGGTAACAGCCATAAAAGGGGAAATCGACAGTAACACAATCATAGTAGGGGACATTAACACCCCACTTTCACCAATGCACAGATCATCCAAAATGAAAATAAATAAGGAAACACAAGCTTTAAATGATACATTAAACAAGATGGACTTAATTGATATTTATAGGACATTCCATCAAAAAACAACAGAATACACATTTTTCTCAAGTGCTCATGGAACATTCTCCAGGATAGATCATATCTTGGGTCACAAATCAAGCCTTCGTAAATCTAAGAAAATTGAAATCATATCAAGTATCTTTTCTGACCACAACTCTATGAGACTAGATATCAATTACAGGAAAAGATCTGTAAAAAATACAAACACATGAAGGCTAAACAATACACTACTTAATAACCAAGTGATCACTGAAGAAATCAAAGGGGAAATCAAAAACTACCTAGAAACAAATGACAATGGAGACACGACGACCCAAAACCTATGGGATGCAGCAAAAACTGTTCTAAGAGGGAAGTGTATAGCAATACAATCCTACCTTAAGAAACAGGAAACATCTTAAATAAAAAACCTAACCTTGCATCTAAAGCAATTAGAGAAAGAAGAACAAATAACCCCAAAGTTAGCAGAAGGAAAGAAATCATAAAGATCAGATCAGAAATAAATGAAAAAGAAATGAAGGAAATTATAGCAAAGGTCAATAAAACTAAAAGCTGGTTGTTTGAGAAGATAAACAAAATTGATAAACCATTAGCCAGACTCATCAAGAGAAAAAGGGAGAAGACTCAGATCAACAGAATTAGAAATGAAAAAGGAGAAGTAACCACTGACACTGCAGAAATACAAACGATCATGAGAGATTACTACAAGCAACTCTATGCCAATAAAATGGACAATGTGGAAGAAATGGACAAATTCTTAGAAAAGCAAAACTTTCTGAGACTGAATCAGGAAGAAATACAGAACATAAACAGAGAAATCACAAGCACTGAAATTGAAACCGTGATTAAAAATCTTCCAACAGACAAAAACCAAGGACCAGATGGCTTCACAGGTGAATTCTAACAAACATTTAGAGAAGAGAAAACACCTATCCTTCTCAAACTCTTCCAAAATAGAGCAGAGGGAGGAACACTCCCCAACTCATTCTACAAGGCCACCATCACCCTGATACCTAAACCAGACAAAGATGTCACAAAGAAAGAAAACTACAGGCCAATATCACTGATGAACAGAGATGCAAAAATCCTCAACAAAACACTAGCTAACAGAACCCAACAGCACATTAAAAGGATCATACACCATGATCAAGTGGAGTTTATTCCAGGAATGCAAGGATTCTTCAATATATGCAAATCAATCAACGTGATATATCATATTAACAAATTGAAGGAGAAAAACCATATGATCATCTCAATAAATGCAGAGAAAGCTTTCGACAAAATTCAACACCCATTTCTGATAAAAGCCCTGCAGAAAGTAGGCATAGAGGGAACTTTCCTCAACATAATAAAGGCCATATATGACAAACCCACAGCCAACATCGTCCTCAATGGTGAAAAACTGAAACTATTTCCACTAAGATCAGGAACAAGACAAGGTTGCCCACTCTCACCACTATTATTCAACATAGTTTTGGAAGTGTTAGCCACAGCAATCAGAGAAGAAAAAGAAATAAAAGGAATCCAAATCAGAAAAGAAGAAGTAAAGCTGCCACTGTCTGCAGATGACATGATACTCTACACAGAGAATCCTAAAGATGCTACCAGAAAACTACTAGAGCTAATCAATGAATTTGGTAAAGTAGCAGGATACAAAATTAATGCACAGAAAGCTCTTGCATTCCTATACACTAATGATGAAAAATCTGAAAGTGAAATTAAGAAAACACTCCCATTTACCACTGTAACAAAAGAATAAAATATCTAGGAATAAACCTACCTAAGGAGACAGAAGACCTATATGCAGAAAATTATAAGACACTGATGAAAGAAATTAAAGATGATAGAAATAGATGGAGAGATATACCATGTTCTTGGATTGGAAGAATCAACATTGTGAAAATGACTCTACTACCCAAAGCAATCTACAGATCCAATGCAATCCCTATCAAACTACCACTGGCATTTTTCACAGAACTAGAACAAAAAATTTCACAATTTGTATGGAAACACAAAAGACCCTGAATAGCCAAAGCAATCTTGAGAACAAAAAATGGAGCTGGAGGAATCAGGCTCCCTGACTTCAGACTATACTACAAAGCCACAGTAATCAAGACAGTATGGTACTGGCACAAAAACAGAAACATAGATCAATGGAACAGGATAGAAAGCCCAGAGATCAACCCACGCACATATGGTCACCTTATCTTTGATAAAGGAGGCAAGCATATACAGTGGAGTAAAGACAGCCTCTTCAATAAGTGGTGCTGGGAAAACTGGACAGGTACATGTAAAAGTACGAAATTAGAACACTCCCTAACATCATACACAAAAATAAACTCAAAATGGATTAAAGACCTAAGTGTAAGGCCAGACACTATCAAACTCTTAGAGGAAAACATAGGCAGAACACTCTGTGACATAAATCACAGCAAGACCCTTTTTGACCCAGCTCCTAGAGGAATGGAAATAAAAGCAAAAATAAACAAATGGGACCTAATGAAACTTAAAAGCTTTTGCACAGCAAAGGAAACCATAAACAAGACCAAAAGACAACCCTCAGAATGGGAGAAAATATTAGCAAATGAAGCAGCTGACAAAGGATTAATCTCCAAAATTTACAAGCAGGTCACACAGCTCAATAACAAAAAAACAAACAACCCAATCCAAAAATGGGCAGAAGACCTAAATAGACATTTCTCCAAAGAAGATATACAGATTGCCAACAAACACATGAAAGAATGCTCAACATCATTAATCATTAGAGAAATGCTACAAAACTACAATGAGATATCATCTCACACTGGTCAGAATGGCCATCATCAAAAAATCTAGAAACAATAAATGTTGGAGAGGGTGTGGAGAAAAGGGAACACTCTTGCACTGTTGGTGGGAATGTAAATTGGTATAGCCACTATGGAGAACAGTATGGAGGTTCCTTAAAAAACTACAAATAGAACTACCATACGACCCAGCAATCCCTCTACTGGGCATATACCCTGAGAAAACCATAATTCAAAGAGAGTCACGTACCAAAATGTTCACTGCAGCTCTATTTACAATAGCCAGGACATGGAAGCAACCTAAGCGTCCATCATCAGATGAATGGATAAAGAAGATGTGGCACATATATACAATGGAATATTACTCAGCCATAAAAAGAAACAAAATTGAGTTATTTGTAATGAGATGGATGGAGTTAGAGTCTGTCATACAGAGTGAAGTAAGTCAGAAAGAGAAAAACAAATACAGTATGCTAACACATACATATGGAATCTAAGGAGAAAAAAAAAAGGTCATGAAGAACCTAGTGGCAAGATGGGAATAAAGACACAGACCTACTAGAGAATGGACTTGAGGATATGGGGAGTGGGAAGGGTAAGCTGTGACAAAGTGAGAGAGTGGCATGGACATATATACACTACCAAACGTAAAATAGATAGCTAGTGGGAAGCAGCCACATAGCACAGGGAGATCAGCTCTGTGCTTTGTGACCACCTAGAGGGGTGGGATAGGGAGGGTGGGAGGGAGGGAGATGCAAGAGGGAAGAGATATGGGAACATATGTATATGTTCAACTGATTCACTTTGTTATAAAGCAGAAACTAACACACCATTGTAAAGCAATTATACTCCAATAAAGATGTTAAAAAGAAAAAAAAGAAAAAACTTTAGCCAGGCTCACCAAGAAAAAAAAAGAAAGGGTCCAAATAATAAAATCAGAAATGAAAGAGGAGAAAGTACAAACAACACCACAGAAATACAAAAAAAGAAAAAAATCATAAGAGCCAGAGTTATATGCCAGAAAATTGGACAACCAAGAAGATATGGATAAATTCCTATCCATTGTACTATCTCCCAAGACTGAATCAGGAAGAAATAGAAAATGTGAACCTACTGATTACTGGTAATGATACTGAGTCACTAAAAAAAAAAAAAAAAAATCCCAACCAAAAGGCCAGGACAAGACAGCTTCACAAGGTGAACTCTAACAAACATTTAAAGAAGAGTTAACACTTATTCTTCTCAAACTATTTCAAAAAAGAATAAAACAAAAAACAAAAAGCAAATGAGAAAGGTATGCCTTCAAACTAATTATATGAGGCCAGGATCACCCTGATACAAAGACCAGACAAAGATACCTTCTATGGTTATCAGCATAACTGATGCCTTTTTGGGCCCTTACAGTTTCTCCTCTCCTTTTGCTGACCCTATCTAGGACTGTGCTGTGTGGCAAATCACTTCTCTGTCACCAAGAGCTTTGTAGTTAATAGATATTGTTTAATAATCATTAGGACCAGGTAGCCTCTATGTTCTGTTTGTCCCCAAGCAATGATGAAAACCTTCCGTTATGTATTACCAGCATCTACGAGACTAGTTACCCATTCATAAATCTTGTCTTAGGAAAACACACTCTATATGAAAGAACCTACCCTCATTCCCTAGGTTACTGAAAAATTGTCCCAGTGACCTCTCAACAGTGTGGAGAACAGCTGCAAATGCTTCCAGATCATTGTCTGCCTAGTCCCTAATCCACCCTGTGAGTAAATTATCCTATAATAAACTGATCCATTGATTATATGGAGCTGCATTCCTCATTTTTTGGTCTCAAGATGCCTTCTGAGTTTGGTGGGCACTTTCTGTTCCCTCCATCCTCAAACATACCTCAAAAAGAATATTTATAGGCCAATACCACTGATGGACATAGATGCAAAAATCCTCAATAAAATATTAGCAAAATGATTTCAATAACACATTAAAAGGATCATCCATCATGATCAAGTGGAATTTCTCCCAGGGATGTAAAGCTGGTTCAATATCTGCCTATCAATCAGTGTGATAGTGAGAACTTTCCAAGATGGTGGAGGATTAGGAGGACGTGGAGTTCATCTCTCCCCACAAACACAACAAGAATACATGAACAAATGGAACAATTCTCACAGAACACCTGCTGAACACTAGCAGAGAACCTTGGACACCTAAAAGGACAAGAAAGATCCCCACATAACAAGGTAGGACAAAAGAAACAAGAAGGGAAAAGGAAGAGGATAGGAAGCAAGATGGGACCTGCAGGGAGCTGAAGGTGAGGACAGTTCCCACATCTGGGGAAGCACCCTCACTGGCGGAGAGATCAGCTGGGACAGAAGGGGAGCCTCAGGGGCTCAGAGGATAGCCCAGAAACCGGTCTGTGGCAGGTAGGATAGAGTGAGACCTACACAGATGGTCCATGCCACAGACCTGCGCACCCCAGGCTGAGACGGTGTCTGCCAGTGTGCACTAAGACTAGGTGCTGGAACGTGGGGTTTGGAGAGCAGACCCAGGGAGGTGACTGCTGTTGGCTGTGAGGATACAGCCTGAGGGGATGGGAGTGAGGAGCTCCACAACCAGGAATGCTTGTGGAGGAAGCCCAGATCACCACAGAAGCAAAGCACCACTATTGAGTGACACACAAAGGGCAGGGCCTCCATTGCAGCCTCTCTCTTCACGCAGCAGCCCCTTCCTCTATGGGCATTAGGGAGGGCTCCCGCCAAAGCCAGCTCACACACGTCTGCCATTGCCTCCTCCTCTCCCCCAACCCCCAGCCTGGGCAACACATTCGCCCTTATCACCGCCTAACGGGCGCATGCATTCCAATCCCTACCCCTACATTCTCCCGCCTTGGCTGCTCACTTGCCCCAGTGGCCGCCTGAAGGGCTTGTGCATTCCAATCGTTACACCAGCACCCTCCTCCCTGGGCAGCCTGCTCACCCCGATCGCCTCCTCAGCTCCTTCCTGCCTGACAGGCTCATGTGCTCTGGCAACCTCTGGAACAGACTCTAGAGAGAAGAGCACATGCATCCCCTCTGAGGTGGGGATGAAACCACAGCTGAGACCCAGGGGCCATGTGACTAAGGAAGAAGAACTGAAATCACTCCTCACAGCTGCACAAACCACGAAGTTACACCTCCACTGAATTTAGGGCTTCCTAAATTCAGCACCTGCAAAACATCCCAAAGGACAAGTGCTCCTGCATCTGGGATGGGTCTGGCTTTAGCAGCTATGGGCTTTGTGGGCATGTACACATGGGAATTGGGCCAGGCCAAAGTCTGAGCTGCCTCCATAGTTCCCACAGCAGGTCCAGGTGCACAACTACTGCAGTCCTGGGACCTGACCTCAGTGGATCTGCACTGGTGGCCTGCTGAAAACAATGCCTGAGAGTCACCAGGGCCAATTGTTGGCATACCCACTGTTAAGATGGGACCAAGAGCAGTGCCAGCAACAGTGTACTTTGTGAGCCTGCACAACAAGCAGAGGGGACACAACACAGCACATTCACAGGTGCACAGATCCAGAGGAGGAATACTCAATGGCTTCTCTCCCAGTAGGAATGCTCCAATCCCGCCTACCTCACACCACAGATCAGAATCACAGCAAAGGAACAGATCTGGTGGCCTCTACTCCAACAACTAGGGAGCAGACTCCACCCTTAAGAGGGCAATGACAACCACAGAACAAAGGGGAGGCCCCACTCAATATCTAGGGCAGGATCTGGTCACCACAACACCAATCAAACCCCCTATCAAGGGGTTAAAGACACAAGCCTCTGGACCAACCTCACTCACCAGGGTGCAGACACCAGCAGTAAAAGGAAAGGAGACCAGAAACACAGTAAGTCTGACGAAATGAGAAGACAGAGAAATATGTTGCAGATAAAGGAGCAAGATAAAAACCTACAAGAACAACTAAAGGAAGAGGAGGTAGGCAATCTACCCAAAAAATAATTCAAAGTAATGAGAGTAAAGATGATCCAAGATCTCGGAAAAAGAATGGAGGCATGGATAGAGAAGATACAAGAAATGTTTACCAAAGACCTAGAAGAACTAAACAAGAAACAGAGGTGAACAATACAATAACTGAAATTAAAAAATACACTAGAAGAAATCAATAGCAGAACAACTGAGGCAGAAAAATGAATAAGACCTGAAGGACAGAATGGTGGAAATCTCTGCCAAGAAACAGAATAAAGAAGAATAATGAAATAAAATGAGGACAGCCTCAGAGACCTCTGGGACAACATTAAATGCACCAACATTCAAAATATAGGGGTCCCAAAGAAGAAGAAAAAGAGAAACAGTCTGAGAAAATATTTGAACAGATTATAGTCAAAAACTTACCTAACATGGGAAAGGAAATAGTCACCCAAGTTCAGGAAGAGCAGAGAGTCCCATACAGGAAAAAACCAAGGAGGAACTCACTAAGACACATAGTAATGAAACTAGCAAAAATTAAATACAAAGAAAAAATATTAAAATCAACAAAGGAAAAGCAACAAATAACAAAAAAGGGAATCCCCATAAGGTTATCAGCTGATTTTTCAGCAGAAACTCTGCAGGCCAGAAGGGAGTGGCATGATATATCTAAAGTGATGAAAGGGAAAAACCTACAATGAAGAATACTCTACCCAGCAAGGCTTTCATTCAGATTCAACAGAGAAATCAAAAGCTTTACAGACAAGCAAAGGCTAAGAGAAATCAGCACCACCAAACCAGCTTACAACAAATGCTAAAGGAACTTCTCTAGGTGGGACACATAAGAGAAGAGAACAAAAGACGAAGGGAAGGAAAAAGACCTACAAAAACAAACCCAAAACAAGAAAATGGCAATAGGAATATATATGTCAATAATTACCTTAAATGTAAATGGATTAAATGCTCCAATCAAAAGACATGGACTGGCTGAATGGATACAAAAACAAGACCCATATATATGCTATCTACAAGACAACTCACTACAAGACTGAAAGTGAGGGGATGGAAAAAATACTCCATGCAAGTGGAAATCAAAAGAACACTGAAGTAGCAATACACATATCAGAAAAAATAAAATAAAGACTGTTAACAAGAGACAAGCAGGGCATGACATAATGATCAAAGATTAAATCCAAGAAGACATAACAATTGTAAATATATATGCACCCAACATAGGAGTACTGCAATATATAAGGCAAATGTTAATGGCCATGAAAGAGGAAATCAACACTAACACAATAATAGTGGGGGACTTTAACACCACACTTACACCAACAGACAGATCATCAAGACAGAAAATCAATACGGAAACACAAGCTTTAAATGACACAATAGACCAGATATATTTAATTGACATTTTTAGGACATTCCATCCAAATACAGCAGATTACACTTTCTTCTCAGGTGCACATGGAACATTCTCCAGGATAGATCACATCTTGGGTCACAAATCAAGCCTCAGTAAATTTAAGAAAATTGAAATAGTATCAAGCATCCTTTCTCACCACAACACTATGAGATTAGAAACCAATTACAGGGAAAAAAACGTAAAAAACACAAACACATGGAGGCTAAACAATACGTTACTCAATAACAAAGGGATCACTGAAGAAATCAAAGAGGAAATCAAAAAATACCTAGAGACAAATAACAATGAAAACATAATGATCCAAAACATATGGGATGCAGCAAAAGGAGCTATGAGGGAAGTTTATAGCAATACAATCTTACCTCAAGAAACAAGAAAAATCTCAAATAAACAACCTAACCTTACACCAAAGCAACTAGAGAAAGAAAAACAAACAAAACCCTAAGTTAGTAGAAAGAAAGAAATCATAAAGATTAGAGCAGAAATAAATGAAATAGAGACAAAGAAAATAATAGCAAAGATCAATGAATATAAAAGCTGGTTCACTGAGAACACAAAACTGATAAACCTTTAGTCAGACTCAACAAGAAAAAAAAAAGGGAGAGAGCTCAAATCAATAAAATTAGAAAAGAAAAAGGAGAAGTTACAATGGACACCACAGAAATACAAAGGATCATAAAAGACTACTACAAGCAACTATGTGCCAATAAAATGGACAACCTAGAAGAAATGGACAAATTCTTAGAAAGGCACAACCTTCCAAGACTGAAGTAGGAAGAAATAGAAAATATGAACAGACCAATCGCAAGTACTGAAATTGAAACTGTGATAAAAATCTTCCAACAAACAAAAGTCCATGACCAGATGGCTTCACAGGAGAATTCCATCAAACATTTAGAGAAGAGTTAACACCTACCTTTCTGAAACTCTTCCAGAAAATTGCAGAGGAAGGAACACTCCCAAACTCATTCTATGAGGCCACCATCACCCTGATACCAAAACCAGACAAAGATACTACAAAAAAAGAAAATTACAGACCAATATCACTGATGAATATAGATGCAAAAATCCTCAACAAAATACTAGCAAACAGAATCCAACAACACATTAAAAGGATCATATAACGTGATTAGGTGGGATTTAACCCAGTGATGCAAGGATTTTTCAATATCTGCAAATCAATCAATGTGATACACTACAGCAACAAACTGAAGAATAAAAACCACATGATCATCTCAATAGATTCAGAAAAAGCTTTTGACAAAATTCAACACCGATTTATGATAAAAACTCTTCAGAAAGTAGGGCAAAGAGAGAACCCACCTCAACATAATAAAGGCCATATATGACAAACCCACAGCAAACATCATTCAATGGTGAAGAACTGAAAACATTTCCTCTAAGATCAGGAATAAGACAAGGATGTCCATTCTTGCCACTCTTATTCAACATAGTTTTGGAAGTTTTAGCCACAGCAATCAGAGAACAAAAAGAAATAAAGGGAATCCAAATCAGAAAAGAAGAAGTAAAACTGTCACTGTTTGCAGATAACAAGATACTATACATAGAGAATCCTAAAGTTGCTACCAGAAAGCTACTAGAGCTAATCAATGAATTTGGTAAAGTTGCAGGATACAAAATTAATGCACAGAAATCTCTTGCATTCCTACACACTAATGATGAAAAATCTGAGAGAGAAATTAATGAAACACTCCCATTTACCATTGCAACAAAAAGAATAAAATACCTAGGAATAAACCTACCTAAGGAGACAAAAGACCTGTATGCAGAAAACTATAAGACACTGATGAAAGAAATTAAAGATGATACAAACAGATGGAGAGATATACCATGTTCTTGGATTGGAAGAATCAACATTCTGAAAATGCCTATACTACCCAAAGCAATCTACAGATTCAATGCAATCCCTATCAAACTACCAATGGCATTTTTCACAGAACTAGAACAAAAATTTTCACAATTTATATGGAAACACACAAGACCCCGAATAGCCAAGTCAATCTTGAGAAAGAAAAATCAGGCTCCCTGACTTCAGACTATACTACAAAGCTACATTAATCAAGACAGTATGGTACTGCCACAAAAACAGAAATATCGATCAGTGGAACAGGATAGAAAGCCCAGAGATAAACCCACGCACATATGGTCACATAATCTATGACAGTGGAGGCAAAAATATAAAATGGAGAAAAGACAGTCTCTTCAATAAGTGGTGCTGGGAAAACTGGACAGCTACATGTAAAAGAAAGAAATTAGAACACTCCCTAACACCATACACAAAAATAAACTCAAAATGGATTAAAGACCTAAATGTAAGGCCAGACACTGTAAAACTCTTAGAGGAAAACATAGGCAGAACATTCTAGGACAAAAATCACTATTGGACCCACCTCCTAGAGAAATGGAAATAAAAACAAAAATAAACAAAAGGGACCTAATGAAGCTTAAGAGCTTTTGCACAGCAAAAGAAACTATAAACAAGACAAAAAGACAACACTCAGAATGGGAGAAAATATTTGCAAATGAAGCAACTGACAAAGGATTAATCTCCAAAATATACAAGGAGCTCATGCAGCTCAGTATCAAAAAAACAAACAACCCAATCCAGAAATGGGCAGAAGACCTAAATAGACAGTACTCCAAAGAAGAAATACAGATTGCCAATGAACACATGAAAGGATGCTCAACATCACTAATCATTAGAGAAATGCAAATCAAATCTACAATGAGGTATCACCTCACACCAGTAAGAATGGCCACTATCAAAATATCTACAAACAATAAATGCTGGAGAGGGTGTGGAGAAAAGGAAACCCTCTTGCACTGTTGGTGGGAATGTAAATTGATACAGCCACTATAGAGAACAGTATGGAGTTTCTTTAAAAAACTAAAAATAGAACTATCGTATGACCCAGCAATCCCACTACTGGGCATATACCCTGAGAAATCCATAATTCAAAAAGAGACATGTACTAAAATGTTCATTGCAGCACTATTTACAATAGCCAGGACATTGAAGCAACCTGAATGTCCATCAACAGAGGAATGGATAAAGAAGATGTGGTACATATATACAATGGAATATTAGTCATAAAAAAGAACAAAATAATGCCATTTACAGCAACGTGGATAAACCTAGAGATTGTCATACTGACTGAAGTAAGTCAGACAAAGACAAATATGATATGATATCGCTTACATGTGGAATCTAAAAAAATGTACAAATGAACTTATCTACAAAACAGAAATAGAGTTACAGATGTAGAAAACAAACTTATGGTTACAGGGTGTAAGAGGGGGAAGGATAAATTGGAAGATTGGGACTGACATATACACAGTACTATATATAAAATAGATAACTAATAAAGACCTACTGAATAGCACAGGGAACTCTACTCAATCCTCTGCAATAGTCTATATGGGAAAAGTATCTTAAAAAGAGTGGATATATGTATATGTATAACTTATTCACTTTGATGTACACCTGAAACTATGACAACATTGTAAATCAACTATAGTTCAATTTAAAAAATTTTTTAAAGTATTACCAACTGTAAGTGTGATAATTTTATTGTGACTATTTTTTTTAATAATATAGTCCTTACGTTTTAGACATACTGGAAATATTTTGGATGAAACACCATGTGTGTGACATATTTTGAAATAATGTATAAAGAGAGTAGATGGGAGTAGAGATGAAACAAGTTGTCCATGAGTTGAAAATTATCAAAGCTGAATAATGAGAGTGCATTAAATTCTTCTGTGTACTTATTACATATGTTTGGAAATTTTCCATTATATAATTTTTAATTAAATTAGGTCAATTGGATAGCCATATAAAAATTAATTTGATGGTCATCTCACTCCATACCCAAAAAAATCAACTCCAGGTACATTATAGATCTATATCCATAATATACTATCAGAGACTATATTTTTGACCTTGGGGTATATAGAAAGATTTCTAAAATAAGACACAAAAAGCACAAAAGATAAAGGAAAGGATAAATAAATTGCTTTACATTAACGTTAAAAATTTAAGAATTTCTCTTCACACACACAAAAAACCAAAAACCATTAAGAGAGTGAAAAAGCAAACCACAAGGTGGTAGAACATATTTGCAATACATATAACAGTCAAAGGGCTCATATACCTAATACGTAACAAATAGCTATGTGCCATTAAGAAAAAAACAAGCAATAGAAAATGGATAAGAGACTTGAATAGGAAAGTCACAAAAGAGGAACTTTAGGTAGGATGTGTGTGTGTGTGTGTGTGTGTGTGTGTGTATGTGTGTGTGCATGTGTAATACATACATATATATTATTTATATATATATATGAATAAGGGTTCTTATTCATTAGTGATCAAGGAAATTCTAATTAAAACCATCAGGACCCAGAAGGCTAAAAGTAAGACAATTGACAATACCAAGTGTTAGCAAGGATAAAGAATCATGAAAACTTTTATACATGTAAATTTATGGAAGTATAAATGTAGGTGGCTACTACCTTGGAAAGCTGGCATTTTCCACTGAAATTAAAGATATGGATAATCCATGATCCCAATATTTCACTCATAGGACAATACCCAACAGAACTGTGTGAACATTACCCCGAGACAGGTATAAGTTTTAATGACTATATTATTTGCAATATGGCTGTGAGATAATAGAAATATATATATTTCTATTATAGGCCCCTATGGAGCCTTCCCAGGAACAGATCCCCATGTCCCCTGCCTCTTGTTTTTAGAAGAGCTTTAGCCTCCTAAAACCTTCCCTGAATGCCAATGAGCAAATTTAATCAGAGAAATGCAGAAACTAAGGAAAACAGTCAAGCAAGAAACAATAATAGTAGTTTAGCCATAAGACAAAGTCAAGGACTTCTAGTTCTTCCTTAAAGGTTATAGATAATATCCTGAGCCATATCCTTGAGTTGTTTTGCAGATACTAAAACCCCCAACAGGTGAAAGAAGTTAACTGCTGACCACCAGCATGTAGACCCCAGACCAGTTGGAACTAGAAGGTTGATGATGTTGACTCTGAAACACCACTCAGTTACCTCACCACCAACAAATCAGAATATCCACGAGCTGATCAAGCACCCTGCAACCCTCTTCCTCACCTTGCATTTTAAAACCTTTCCCTGAAAGCCATCAGGGATTTGGGGTCTTCTGTGCATGAGCCTCCCATTCTCCTTTCTTGGCCCTGCAGTAAATGCTGTACTTTCCTTCACTACAACCCAGTGTTGGTAAATAGGCTTTGCTGTGTGTTGGGTGAGTGGACTCAAGTTTGGTTCAGTAACAGTCTCTGCTCCTGGTTCCTGGCACAGAGATCCTGAA
The DNA here is from genome assembly GCF_009873245.2 of Balaenoptera musculus. Classification (NCBI taxonomy): domain Eukaryota; kingdom Metazoa; phylum Chordata; class Mammalia; order Artiodactyla; family Balaenopteridae; genus Balaenoptera; species Balaenoptera musculus. The sequence continues at coordinate 24,974,874 of NC_045797.1, forward strand.
ATCCTTGTACTTTCCTAAGTGATAAGAGCATGAGGAGCATCTTTTGTTCTAATATTTGGTCTTTGACCCCAGGTCCTGACACAGGGCTCCTGAAAACCTTGTAATTTCCTGGGTTATAGGAGTGTCTTTTGTTCTAGTGAGGTGACTCTGGATGGGCTGCTGGATGAGGGCCAGTCACAGGGAAGACCAAGCCATGATTAGAAGTTTGAAATTTTTAGCCCTGCTCTCCTCATTCTCTTGAGAAAGGAGAATGGCTGAAAATGGAGTTAATAATCCATTGTGCCTATGATGAAGCCCCCATAAAAATCCCAATTATATGGGGTTGAGAGAGCTTCCAGGTTAGGGAACACATCCAAGTACCAGGAGAGAGACACACCCCAACTTCAAGGGGACAGAAGCTCCTGTACTCAAAACACTGCCAGACTTTTCCCTACGTATCTCTTCATCTGGCTGTTCATCTGTATCCTTTATCATATCCTTTAGCAAACTGGTAAGTTTTTCCCTGTGAGCTGTTCTAGCAAATAATTGAATCCAATAGGGAGAAAGCCGTGAGAACCTTTGATCTTAAGCCAGGTCATACAGAAGTTGTGGGTAACCTGGAGACCTACTACTTGAGATTGGCATCTGAAGTAGGGGATAGTCTCATGGGACTGGGCCCTTAACCAGTGGATCTGATGCTATCCCCAGGTAAACAGTGTCACAATTTGGTTTAATTGTAGAATATCCAACTGGTATCACAAAATTGTTTGGTGGGAGAAACTCCCAAACACTTGGTGTCAGAAGCATTGTAAGTGTGGTAGTAATGTGAGAGTAAAGGGAAAACACAGGAGGATAACTGTGTTCTTCCTTACACAGGAGGTAAAGACTGGGCTCTTTTCCTTAAAACAGTGGTGAAAACCTAAAAACTACCAAAGCATCAACATTAGAATAGATAAACTGTGGTATGCTCATACAATGAAGTACTGCACAGCAATAAAAACCATTTTTTGGTTTACAGTTACACAGAGAAATGTGGAAATATAATGCAAACACATATTAAGCAAAAAAGAGAAAAAGTCCAGGCTCAAAACAATAAACACATGGTGATTCCATTTATGTAAAGTTCAAAAACACAGACAAAACTACACCATAGTGTTTAAAGACACATGCTTAGGTGGTAAAACGTTTTTTAAGCAAGAAAGTGATTACTATAAAATCATTATAATGATTACTTTGAGAAACAGTGAGAGGGAAATGGGGACTGAAAGGAGGGCCATAAAAGAGATTACTAGAGTGCTAGCAATGTTTTGTCTCTTTAATTTGATGGTGGCTACAGAGGGATTTGCTCTGCAATAAGTCCATGACCTGTACATTTTTGTTTTGTGTATTTTTATGGATGTATTTCACAGTTCATAATAGGAAATAAAAACTCAATTAAAAAAAACTCCAGGTGAGGCACTGAAAAGAAGCTTGGACTTAGAAAACTGATTGTTGGAATAGAAGCAAAGCTCTAGAATTAAGGAGCAAAAGATACAAAATGAAGAAAGTCACTCATGATCACCCTTGAAACTGTTCTTTGTTATATCTTTTCATCTTACTAAATTGCCATGTATATTGATCTTAAATTGATTGCAATGCATGAACAGGCTGTGGTCACCACAGTATGAGTTATTTCATATTGCTGCATTTCCTTGAGGAAAATTGCCCTTGTGATGTGTCATGTAGTAGTTGAAACAAAAGGCTTCAGATTATGCTGCCTGGATTTGAATCACTGTCCCATGACTTTCAAGCTAGTACTTTAACTTGGGAACTTTTCTTTTTTAATGTAAGTGTTTTATTGAGGTAACACTGGTTTGTAACACTACATAAGTTTCATGTGTACAACATTATATTTCAACTTCTGTATACACTACAGCATGCTCACCAAAAAAAGTTTTTCCATTCATCACAATACAGTTGACCCCTTTACCAATTTCTCCTTCCTCCTACCTCTCTTGCCCCCTGGTAACTACTATTCTGTTCTCTGTATCTATATGGGGGGGGTTGTTTGTTTGTTTTGGTTTGTTCATTGATTTTTTCTTTTTTTACAGTCCATATATGAGTGAAATCATATGGTATTTGTCTTTCTCTGTCTGACCTATTTCACTTAACATAATACCTTCAGGGTCCACACATGTTGCTGCAAATGGCAAGATTTTATCTTTTTATGGCTGAGTAGTATTTCACTGTCCATCCTTATCCACTGTCCGTGGATGGGCACTTAGGTTATTTCTATATAGCTATATTATATATGTTATATATTATATAAATATATATGATATTAACTCCTTACTGTTTATGTGATTTGCAAAATTTTCGCCCTTTTGGTAAGTTGCCTTTTCATTTTGTTAATGGTTTCCTTTTCTGGGCAGCAGTTTTTCAGTTTGATGTAATCCCATGTGTTTATTTTTGCTTTTGTTTCCCTTTCCTAAGGAGACATATCCAGAAAGATATTGCTAAGACCAGTGTCAAAGAGTATACTGACCATGTTTTCTTCTAGGAGTTTTGTGGTTTCAGGTCTTACATTCAAGCCTTTAATCCATTTTGAACTGATGTTTGTGTATGCTGTAAGATAGTGATCTAGTTTCATTCTTTTTCATTCTGTCCAATTTTCCCAATACCATTTGAAGAGACTATCCTTTCTCCATCGTATGTTCTTTACTTCTTTGTGCTAAATTAACTGAAAATATATGTATGAATTTATTTCTGGGCTTTCAATTCTCCATTGATCTATGTATCTGTTTTTCTGCCAATACCATGCTGTGTTGATTACTATAGCTTTGTAGTATAATTTGCAATCAGGGAGTATGATACCCTCAACTTTGTTCTTTTTCTTTCAGGATTGCTTTCACTATTCAGGGTCTTTTATGGTTCCACATAGATTTTAGAATTTTTTGTTCTATTTCTGTGAAAAATGTCATTGGGATTTTGACAGGAATTGTATTGAATCTGTAGTTTGCTTTAGGTAGTATAGGCATTTTAACAATGTTAATTCTTTCAATCCATGTGCATGGAATATCTTTTCATTTCTTAGTGTTTTTTTTTTCAATTTCTTTCAACAATGTTTTATAATTTTCAGTGTATGGATCTTTCACCTCCTTGGTTAAATTTATTCCTAGGTATTTTATTTTTTGATGTAGTTGAAAATGGGATTGTTTTGATTTCTTTTACTTTCAGTTTGTTGTTAGTGTATAGAAATACAACATATTTTGTATATTGATTTTGTACCCTGTAATTTTACAGTATTTATTATTTCTAATGGTTTTTTGGTGGAGTTTTTAGGGTTTTCTACATATAAAACCATGTCATCCACAAATAGTGATAGTTTTACCTCTTCCTTTCTGATGTAGATACCTTTTATTGCTGTTTTCTTGCCTAACTGCTCTGATGAGGACTTGCAATACTATGTTGAATAAGAGTGGTGAGAGTGGGCATCCTTGACTTGTTCCTGATTGTAGAGGGATAGCTTTCAGTTTCACCACTGAGTATGATGTAAGCTGTGGGCTTAACATATATGGCCTTTATTATGTTGAGGTACATTCCTTCTATACCCATTTTATTGAGAGTTTTTATCATAAATGTGTGTTGAATCTTGTCAATGCTTTTTATGCAACTATTAAGATAATCATGTGGTTTTTACCTTTCATTTTGTTAATGTGGTATATCATGTTGATTGATTTGAAGATGTTGAAATATCCTTGCATCCCTGGAATAAATCCCATTTGATCATGGCATATGATCCTTTTAATGCATTGTTGTATTTGGTTTGTTAATATTTTATTGAGGATTTTTGCAGGCATGTTCATTAGAGACGTTGGCCTGTAATTTTCTGTGTGTTGTCCTTGTGTAGTTTTGGTATCAGGGGAGTGTTGGATTCATAAAATGAGTTAGGAAGCATTCCCTCCTCTTCAATTTTTTGGAAGAGTTTGAGAAGGATAGACATTAAATCTTCTTTGAATGTTTGGCATAATTTACCTGTGAAGCTGCCTGATCCTGAACTTTTGTTTTGGGGTTGGTTTTTGATTACTGTTTCAATCTCCTTACTTACTTACTTACTCTTACTAGTGATTGGTATATTCAAATTTGCTATTTCTTCATGATTCAGTCTTGGAAGGTTGTATGAAATTAGCTATTTCTTCTAGGTTGTCCAATTTGTTGTTGTGTAGCTATTCATATTATTCTCTTATAACCCTTTGTATTTCTGTAGTATCCATTGTAATTTCTCCTCTTTTGTTTCTGATTTTATTTATCTGAAACTTCTCGCTTTTTTTCTTAGTGAGTGTAGCTAAAAGTTTGCCAATTTTGTTTACCTTTTCAAAGAACTAGCTCTTAGTTATATTGATCTTTTCTATTGTTTTTGTAGTGTCTATTTCATTTATTTTCACTCTGATCTTTATTATTACTTTCCTTCTGCTGACTTTGGGCTTCATTTGTTCTTCTTTTTCTAGTTCCTTTAGGTGTAAAATTAGATTGTTTATTTGAGATTTTTCTTATTTCTTGAGGTAGGCCTTTATCACTATGAACTTCCCTCTTAGAACTGTTTTTGCTGCCTCCTACAGATTTTGGTATGTTGTATTTTCATTTTCATTGGTCTTCAGGTATTTTTCAATTTCTCCTTTGATATCTTCATTGACCCAATAGGCTGTTGTTTAGTCTTCACATATTTGTGATTTTCCCAGCTTTCTTTTTGTAGTTGATATGTAGTTTCCTACCATTGTGATTGGAAAAGATGCTGATATTATTTCAGTTTTTTAAAATTTATTGAGACTTGTTTTATGTCCTAACATATGGTCTCACCTTGATTTTCAAGGTTCCATTGAGAAGAATTTGTATTTGCTGTATTTGGATGGAATGTTCTATATTTAAGGCCATTGTTTTCTTGTTGACTCTCTGTCTGGATGGTCTATCCATTGATGTAAGTGGGGTTTTTAAATCCCCTACTATTATTGTATTGCTGTCAATTTCACCCTTTAAGTCTGTTAATAATTGCTTTATATATTATGGTGCTCCTGTGTTAGATGCATATATATTAATAACTATTATGTCTTCTTGATGACTTGTCCCCTTTATCATAATATAATGTCTACCTTTGTCTCTTGCTACATTTTTTGGCTTGCAGTTTATTTTATCTGATATGAGTATAGCTACACTCACTTTCTTTTGGCTGCCATTTGCTTCGAGTATCATGTTTCATCCTTTCACTTTGCACTTATGTTTGCTTTTAGAGCTGAGATGAGTCTCCTGGAGGCAGCATATAGTTGGAGCTTGTTTTTTAATCCATCTATCAGCTCTGTGTCTCTTGATTAATGAATTCAATTCATTTGTATTTAGGGTGATTATTGATAAATGGGGACTTAGTACTGCCATTTTATCTTTTGTCTTCTGGTTACTCTATATCTCCGTTGTTTCTTTTTCCTTGTGTTTTTGTCTGCCATTTTGGTTTGGTGATATTTCTGTTTCCTCTCTTTTTATATTGCATGTCACTGCTTCGGATTTATGTTTTGTGATTATGATGAGGTTTGTATAAAATGTCTCATAGATAAAATAGTCCTTTTTCTGCTGATGGCATCTTATCTTCATTTGCCTTTACTGGTTCTGTCCTTTTCTTCTGTCTCTTTTATGTTTTTGTTGTTTCAAATTATCCCTTTTTATGTTGTGAGTTCATTACCAAATTGAAGTAGCTATAGTTATTTTTTCCTGCTTTTCCCCTTTATCCTTTATGCTATAATTGTTTAACAACCTATTTGGATACAGAGTTGCAAGTTTCTGATTCTGTCTATTTATCACCCTACTCAAAGTTTTGTGTACTTTTTTGCCTTTCCATTTCAGGGAGAAGAGCTCCTTTCAACATTTCATGCAAGGCAGATCTAGTTGTGATGAACTCCCTCAGCTTTTATTTGTCTGGGAAAGCCTTTATTTCTCTTTCATATCTGAAGGATAACTTTGCTGGATAGAGTATTTTTGGCTGACAGTTTTTAATCTCTCAATATTTTGAGTATGTCATTCCATTCTCCTAGCCTGTAGAGTTTCTGAGAAATCTGCTGATAGCCTAATGAGGGATCCTTTGGAGGTTACCCCCACCCCCACCCGGCTGCCTTTAAAATTTTCTTTCTCATTAACTTCTGACAGTTTCAATATGTGTCTTGGAGAAGGTATTTTTGCATTGAGGCAATTAAGTGTTCTATTAGTTTCATTGACTTATATACCCATTTCCTTCCCCAGGTTTGGGAATTTTTCAGCTATTACTTCTTTAAATCAACTCACTGCTCCCTTCTCCCTCTCATCTCCTTCTGAGATACTTATTATCATTATGTTGTCCTTCCTAATGGAGTCAGATAGTTCTTGTAGAATTTCTTCATTTTTTTGATCTTAGCTCTCTCTCCTTTTCTACCTGTATCATTTCTAGATATCTATCTTTGTTCTTGCAAATTCTGTCTTCCATATGGTCTGTTTGATTTTCAGTGCTGTCTAATGTATTCTTCATCTCATTTTTTGAGTTCTTCATCTCCAGAATTTCTGTTTGGTTCTTTTTCAGAGTTTCAATCTCTTTAATAAAGTATTCCTTTGTTCATTAATTTTATTCTTGAGCTCATTGAACTGCCTTTCTGAGTTTTCTTAGAGCTCAGTGAGTTTCTTCATGATATCAGTTAGATCAGAATTCTGGAGAATTGTCATTTTCTTTTGTAATACTGTGTTATTGTGGTTTTTCATGGTGCTTGATGAGTTGTTCCTCTGCCAGAGCATTTGAAGTAGTGAACACTTTTCTTCTTTAGGTAAAGTATTTTCTACTGGATTCTAACAACTCAACAGGTTAGTAATTAGAGGTCTTTATTTTCCTTTTCAGTAAGTGGCACTAGAGCACAAGCTTTTGATTTCTTTTACCTGAGCTGTCTCCAGCTATATTTGAGAATCCACCTTCTTTCTACCCTCTACCTCCTCTTCCAGAGGTGTTGCCAATGGCCTCATTGTCACTGCTTGTGTCTTCAGGGTCACTGTTGCCTTGCTGCTGCCAGTGTTGCTGCAGTCAATGGTATCACCACCTAGGGCACCGGATGGCAGATGCCTCCATCACATCCAAGTTTGCCTGGGTCACACAGAGGGAGATGAAGCGTGGCAGGTAGAGTCATGGTCACAGGCACCTCTGCCATATCCAGGGTTTTTAGGTTTTGGGGCACCAATGCTGTGGCCCAGAATTGTGGGCACCTCCACAGCTGGAAGGACAGGGTCACAGGCCCCACTGCTGCTTCTGCTTGGTTCCCTGTGGCCACAGGTGTCACTGTGGTCAGATGCTGGAGTCACATGTGCTACCTCCCCTGCTGTTACCAGGCTCTCTGGGGCTCAGTCCCCATGGCCAGAGGGCCAGGATCACAAGCACCACGTCTACTTTTCCCTGGTTTTGTCTCTTCTATGTGTTCCAGTCCACCCACCTTTAGATGTACAGATGTGTGGAACCCTCCAGCATCTCGGTGTGTTGGGCAAAGAAACATTTGTTGAGTCAGGGGTGTTTTACTGTTGTAGATTAAAGGGGGCAGATTAAAAGAGCATCTCACACCACCATGATGCTGACATCTGTCCTTGGGAGCTTTTCCTAATTTTTCTCTTTGTTCCTCTGTTTCCTCATCCAAGAAAGCAGGGATATTGCTCCAACTAGTAAGGATGCTATGAGTATAAAATGAAATAATATATGTTAAGTGCTTGTCATAATACCTGACACATAGTAGTTGCTCATAAATTTTGGCTGCTATTATTATTTTATTGCCTACAAAAATTAGTGCTTTTAAGATCTCACTCTTATAAGAAGTGAAACTGAAACAATTCCCTACTGAGAACAAATATGCTTTCTGGTCCCTAAGTTAAACAATTCTGAAAGAATTATATTTTCCTGTTTTTCATGCTAAATAATACTGGGCTGAACAAAGATATTTGTTACCAGAAGCACCTGCTCCTGGAAGGTAAGACTGTGAGCCAAGTAAAAACAACTTACTTGTCAAGATTAACAGCTGGCTCAAGAAGATTGAAATCATATAAAGTATCTTTTCTGGCCACAGTGGTATGAAACTAGAAACCAACAAGAAGAAAGCTGGAAAATTTATAAGCATGTGGAAACTAAACAATACACTCCTAAACAACCAATAGTTCAAAGAAGAAGTAAAAATTTTAAAAAATCTCAAATGGAAATGGAAATACAACACACCAAAACCTACAGCATGCTGCAAAAGCAGTTAATAGAGGAAATTTTATTGTTATAAACGTATATGTTAAGAAAATAGAGAGATCCCAAATAAACTACACATCAAGGAACTAAAAAAAGGAACAAACTAAGCCCCAAAATAAGCAGAAGGAAGGAAATAACAAAAATCAGAGTAAATGAAATAGAGACAGGAAAAAATAGAAAATACCAACAAAACTAAGAGCTGTTTTTTTGAAAAGATAAACAAAATTGACAAACTTTTAGCTAGACTAACCACAGGGTGGGGGAAAGAAGACTCAAATAAATAAAATCAGAAATGAAAGAGGAGACATTACAAAAGGTACCACAAAAATACATAAGATCATAAAAGACTACTATGAACAATTATACACCAGCAAATTGGATAACCTAGAATAAATGGATAAATTCCTAGAAATATACACCTTACCAAGACTGAATCATGAAGAAATAGAAAATATGAACAGACCAATAATAAGTAAGGAGATTGAATCAGTAGTCAAAAACCTTCCAACACAGAAATGTCCAGGATGAGATGGTTTCATTAATGAATTCTATCAAACACTTAGAGACGAATTAAAGCCAATCCTTCTCAAACTATTTCAAAAAAACTGAAGAAGAGGGAACCATCACAAACTCATTTTAAGAGGCCCTAATACCAAAGCCAGATAAGGTCACTACAAGAAAACTATAGACCAATATCCCTGATGGATATAGATACAAAAATTCTCAACAAAATATTAGCAAACTGAATTCAACAATATATTAAAGAGATCATGCACCATGATCAAGTGGGATTTATCCCCGGGATGCAAGGATGATTCAACATATGCAAATCAAAAATGTGATACACCACATTAAATAGAATAAAAGGTAAAAACAATATGATCCTCTCAATAGATGCAGAAAAAGCATTTGACAAAATACAACATCTTTTCATGATAAAAACCCTCAACAAATTAGGTATAGAAGGAACATACTTCAACATAATAAAGGCCATGTACAACAAACCCACAGCTAACATCATACTCAATGGTGAAAGAGTGAAAGCTTTTTCTCTAAGATCACAAACAAGACAGATGCCCACTCTCACCTCTTATTCAACACAGTAGTGAAATTCCTAGTTAGAGCAATTAGGCAAGATAAAGAAATAAAAGGTATCCAAATCAGAAAGGAAGAAGTAAAATTGTCATTATTTGATCTTATACATAGGAAACCCTAAAAACTATACAGCACACACATACAAACAGACACAAAAATTGTTAGAAAGAATAAGTAAACTCAACAAAATTGCAGAATACAAAATCAACACACAAAAATCAGTTGCATTTATACATTCTAACAATGAACAATCAAAAATGGAAATTTGGAGAACAATCCCATTTACAATAGCATCAAACAGAAAAAAATACTTGGGAATAAATTCAACCAAGGAGGTAAAAGACTTCTACACTGAAAACCACAAAACATTGATGAAAGAAATTAAAGAAAATACCATAAAGGGAAAGACATCCTCTGTTCACGAATTGGAAGACAATATTGTTACAATGTCCATACTACCTCCAAAGAGTCTACATATTCAAAGCAATTCCTATTAAAATCTCATTTTTTACAGAAGTAGGAAAAAAATCCTAAAATTCATCTGGAACCACAAAACACCCTGAATAGCCAAAACAACTCTATGAAAGAAAACAAAGGTGAAGGCATCACATCTCCTGATTTTTAAACCTATTGCAAAACTACAATGATCAAAAGAGTATGGTACTGCCAAAAAGACAGACATATAAAACAATGATACAGAATAGAGAACCCAGAAATAAACCCACACATATGAGGTCAACTAATCTTTGACAGAAGTACCAAGAACACACAATGGGAAAGAAAGTCTCTTCAACAGATGGTGTTGGGGAAACTGGATATCCACATGCAAAAGAACGAAATTGTATGTTTATGTTACACCATACACAAAAATCATTTCAAAATATATTAAACACTTAAACATAAAATCTTAAACTGTAAAATTCTTAAAAGAAAATTTAAGGGAAAATCTTTATGACATTGGTCATGGCAAAGATTTATTGGATATGATGCCAAAAGCACAGGCAACAGAATCAAAAATAGACAAGTAGGATTACATCAAACTAAAAAGCTTCTGCCCAGCAAAGGAAATGATCAACAGAGTGAAAAGGCAAACTATGGAAAGGGAGAAAAATATTGACAAACCATATATATGATAAGAGATTAATATCCAAAATATATAAGGTAATACTACAACTCAATGACAAAACAAAACCAACAACAACAACAAAACCAAATAACCCAATTTTAAAATGGGCCAAGGATTTGAATAGACTTTCTCCAAAGAAGCCAACAGGTATGTGAAAGATGCTGAACATCACTAATCAGGGAAATGCCAATCAAAACCACAATGAGATATCACTTCACACCTGTTAGGATGGCCGGTATCAATCAGTCAATCAATCAATAGTCAACAAGTGTTGGCAAGGTTGTGGAGAAACTGGAATGTTTGCACACAGTTGGTGGGAATGTGAAATGTGCAGTTGTTATGGAAAACAGTATGGAAGTTCCTCAAAAATTTAAAAATAAAACTACCATATGATCCAGCTGACCCACTTCTGGGTATTTATCCAAAAGAATTGAAATCAGGATCTTGAAGACATATTTGCACTCCCACATTTATTGCAACACTCTTCACAATAGCCAAGGTATGGAAACCACCTAAATGTCTATTGTCCAATGAATGGATAAAGAAAATGTGGTATATAGAGACAATGGAATATCATTCAGCATTAAAAAAGGAAGGAAATCCCACTATATGTGACAAAATGGATGAGCTTTGAGGACATTATGCTAAGTCACAGAAGGGTAAATACTGCATGATTCCACTTACATGAGGTACCTAAAATAGCCAAACTCACAGAAGCAAAAAGGAGAATGGTGATTGCCAGGGGCAGGGAGGAGGAGGAGGAATGGGGAGTTAAAGTACAACAGGTAAAAAGTTTTGGTTAAAAGGAAAAAGTTCTAGAGATCTGCTGTACAACATTGTGTTTATAATTAACAATACTGTACTGTACACTTAAAAATTTGTTAAGAGTGCAGATCTTACGTTAAGTATTTTGAGCATCATTTTTTTTTAAAGTAATTTCCAACAAGCCAAACTGTAGGGCTAATTTGGCTAATAGCACCTGACCACCGGGAGCATGACCCCCATGTATATCATGATCCTTTGGGCCCAGGACAAGGGACCATCATAGTAAGTGCTCAAAAATAGATACTGAAAAAATGAAAACAAAATTAGGTCCATACTTTTGTGGATGTATTTCCACAATAAGTTTTTAATTCCCAAAGGAGAGAGTGATAACTTATTAATACGACTTCTCAAAATTTGTTCTCTGAGAAAATCTGATGTAGGTTTGGCTTAAAAATGAAAATATATCCATTACTTATAACAAAAGAGAATTAAAAGTAGCTCTATTATGAGAAAGGAGGCAATTTCCAAAAGATTGACACGATCCTTCTGTAAATAGCACATTTCTCACTAGAGGGAGCTCAGAACCCACTGATCAATGGCTAGAGAAGCAGAATAAAACGTCACTTCACTAGGGGATAAACGATTTCCAAAAGCTGGGAATATTTCATATACCAATTTTCTTTCAATTATTAACCTCTGCAATTTTAAATTATATAAAAGATGAATAATGCAAAGTTTCCTAATAACCAGTTGATTAATTTAATAAGCTAGTATTGTAAATAAGTATAGTGGGGGCAAGTAAGATATATGGCATTATTCATGCCCTCTTGGGGGAAGAAACTCCTCGTATTCATGAGAAAGAGCAAATAATATAAAGTAATGATGATTATGGGTACCTAAAAAGGTTTCTTGCTCTCTTGTTGCTCTTTACCTGTTTCTAAAGGTAATTTTGTGGGGCTGTCCTTCTTATCTCTGTGCTTCTTTTTAAATAACATCCCCATATTTCAAATACATTTTTTTTTCTTATGGACCAACGTATTTAACCAGGTTCGATTGAAGCCGTGATGCTTGGAAGCAATCATTTGATTTTTGCTTATTTGTGCACCTATCATTTATGTTCAGATTTTACTGTGTAGATTTTACTGTTTAGCTTTCAGAGACAATCTCAAACACACACACACCTGCGGTTTTTTTGCTTGTTTTTTATCTGTTTTAATTCTTGGTTGGAGAGAGAACTTCACTCCAGAAAGCAGAAGAGCAGATCCAGTCCCAGTCCAGGATGTGGGCATAACGCCTGATTCCCAGATAGGGTTTGCACAGGGAGAGCCTGTGAGTGCAGCTTTCCGTGGAACTCACCTCCGGAAGTCAGCGAGATTCTCTGAGACCATGTGCACAAGCTGGGCTTGCAAAATAAAGACAACGCTCTACATGCCCAGACCTCAGCCCTGGGCACCGAACTCGGTCGAACAGATCGAAGGAAGCAAAGCACGCATGCGCATGGCGAAGCTCTAGTCGAAGACGCGCGGGTCGGGCGCACGCATGCGCATGGCGAAGCTCGAGTCGAAGACGCGCGGGTCGGGCGCACGCATGCGCATGGCGAAGCTCGAGTCGAAGACGCGCGGGTCGGGCGCACGCATGCGGCAGAGAGGCGGGAGGCGGGAGCGCGCGCCTGGGTGGCTGCTGTAGCCCTGGGTTAGCCAGAGCAGGAAGTGAACGTGCTATGGCTCACAGGCCGAAGAGGACTTTCCGGCAGCGCCGAGCGGACTCTAGTGACAGCGACAGCACCCAGGAGCCATTTGCTGAACCCGGGGCGCCGCGGGAGCATGCAGACCTGGGCCCTGCGGAGGAAGGGCTGCCGTCTGGAGGAGGCCGCGCACAAGCGGCGGAACTACCACGCCGGGCCTGGGGTCGGAGCCGCGGCCGGGTCTGGGCCAGTTCCCGGCACGCCGCGAGAGCGGCTCCGCGCTTGGACCGAGGCTCGGACGTCCCAGGTGACGCGGGGCAGCAGGGTGGGTGCCCGGGTCGGGGTGTGGGGAGGATGGGGAAAGAGCCCGCGGGGTTCTCTAAAGGTTTCTACAACCCTTTGCCAACCACGAACAACGCTGAATCGCGGAGATACCTGCCTGCGAACACTGGCCTGCTGCCTGCATCTCCGTATTGGGCCCCTTGGGGGAGTAGAAATAATACTGCAAGGTTTGGGCTTGTCCGTGTTTGCACTGTCAGATAAACCCTCACCAATTATATATAGCTTTAGTGCTGCACTTTATGCTTATGAAGAACCTAAATCATCACAGAAGAGTTTAAAAATTCCTGATACTCCTAGGTAGGTGAAGGTACTTTCTGTCCCCAATTCTTTTCCTCGAAAACAAGCAAAACGATACACTAGAAAAATTTAGGTGACAGGCTTTGGGACATTTTCTTTTGCGTTTTGTTTTTTAATCGGTTATTTAAAGAAAAGATAAAAATAGCAATATATGCCACTAACAACAGATTGGTGACCCTGTAGAGTACCAATAATGGTGTTAAATACAATGTAGTAATTTTGAAGTACCTTTGCGTTCTTAAAAATAGAATTCAAGCAGCATAAACTTGTTTACATAAGATGTGTTCTAGTTTGAATTGGAGTTTAATAATAATATAGTTAAAAATAAAACTATATAGTTAGGAAAAGTTAGAAATAAAAACACAGGAACAAGGACTTGGAAGGAACTTGTATAAGTACGGTCTTGAAGTTTAAATACATTAACTTCTGACTCAGACACACATAAAAATATTTGAGATTATGTTTCATTCTAAAAGGAACTTCTAAAAAAATTCAATAGTGAAGCTCGTAGTAAAGGCCCTAAAAGCAACCAGCTTCTCCAGATAAGTGACACTTTTTACCTACTTCTGTCTGCAAACCATGTTTCTCCAGGATGCCTAACACTCAAGTTTAATGAACTGAGGTAATCCCTGGCCTGTTGACATGAGTAGAATCTCCAATTTGTCACCTGTGGATGATGCCACCAATAGAATGATGATTCAGCATTTCTGGCTTGTCACAGGATGAAATAACCATGTAGAAAACAAGCCTATGTTGCTAATGATATGTTACATAATTTATTGTTATTTCCAAGACAGTATACATGGTATAATTTCAATAAATAAAAAAGTATCTGTAAAAAAAATAATATAGTTTTTGGTTAGTCTTGAGGTAAAAAAATTTTCTCCCCACTATTTTTAGTCCAAGTGATTTTGGTGATTTCTTAGTCATTGTTATAATCACCTGTTTATCTGAAGTTCTGATGACTTTTAAAATATTTTTTGCTTTATGTAAGAGTCATCTGGTTAAACTTTAGTGGGGGGGCCAGGAGTTGCCTCTTCTCTTGCCTTCTAAAACAGTGAAACAGTGGTTCTCAAACTTTTTGGTCTTAAGAGTACCCTTTTGGTCTTAAAGGTATACCCTTTATACTCTTAAGAATAATTAAGGATCCTAAAGAGCTTTTGTTTCTGTGGATTATATCTATAATATTTACCATCTTAGGAATTAAGATAAATTTTTATTAATTCTTTTTTTAAATTAACTCATATGTAGGGATAAGAAACATTTTTATGAAAAATAACTGTTTTCTGAAAAATAGTAAGAGTGACGTTTTCAATTTGCAAATCTCTTTAATGTCTGGCTTAATGGAAGACAGCTGAATTCTCACAGATATTTCTGCATTCAGTCTATTGAAATATGTTGTTTTGTTTGAATGTGTGAAGAAAACCACAGATAGATGATTAGGAGTACTTAAGAGCCTTTTTAGTTCATTGAAGGTGTTCTGCTTTAATATTACAACGAAGCTCAAAAAGTAGTAAGTTCTTAAAGGTTAGTTTGCAATGTGTGTCGACTGAAGAAAATGCACAACGTGAAAGTTTGTGAGTTAAGTTTTATTTGGGGCAAAATGAGAACTATAGCCCAGGAGACAGCGTTTCAGGTAGCTTTGAGAAACTGCTCCACAGAGGCAGGGGAGAGGTCAGTGTTACATATGATATTAGTGAAGAGGGGTTTGTGGGGTCAAACACACATTTTGGCAGAGGCTTGCTGCTAGTCATGAGGAGCAGACGTCACCATTAATGATTTTAGTGCTTTTCGAGATATGAGGAGATGTAAGGATTGGGCTCATAAAATCTTCTGAAAATATCTGTCTGAAGGCCTGTTCTGCCAGTTTTTCCCAAAGCACAGAGTACCTCATTCCTCATCTCTGTCCTGAACTCCTTTCAGGGTGTGTTGAAAATCAGCAGCTACAGCAGTTTGTGACTTAATCCTTGTAGATGCAGAAGGCAGGTGCCAATTTTTAGTTGGCACGAGAACGCTGAAACCATATCAGTCAGTTTTTTTGTACTCCACTAGATTAAAATCTGTCGGTGTGTTTTGCACTTTGAATGGCTCTTTTACCCATGCATGATTGGTAACATCATGCATTGACTCTTTGGAAAGTAGTGGTTCACCGAGTTGCAGTTCTTGCAAGTGTTGGTACAATTTATCACAATGTCAAAAAAAACCTCTCTTAATGCTACTACTAACATCATCAGTCTTTAAGTATTGGAAAGCTATCAAGTTCACAGTAGAGGGTATGTTTTCCCAAAATTATAGACTTGACTTGAAATCTCTAATTCTTGAAGTGATAGGCACAACTTTGGTCGTTTTTAAGAAAATGTTTGTCAGATACCCGTGTCTGAATAACTAGAGTTTGTCTGTCATTCTTTCAAGTAGAAAGGTTTTCCTCCTCGAAGACAGTGGTTAAGTTCAACTTGCAGCTCATCACACAAGTGCTTTTCCTTGAGGCAACCATTGCATTTCAGTATGTGCCAGAAGTGCTTTATGCATGCTTCCAGTTTGATCCACAGAATATTAAAAAGATATGTACTCAGGGCCAAAATTTAATAAAATTAAATTTTTATTGCTTCATTAAGGACAATAAGTGAAACTGACTATTTTTCTTGCTAGTACAAGGTGGCAAAGAATACAGTGGATGCTTCTGCACATTGGTATCACTGTTATGATTCATACTAAAAGATTAGCAGTTTTACCTACCAACGGAGTAAAAAGGGCAAGTAACATGTTAATGTTGTGATGAAAGTAGTTTGGCTTTTCCCTCAGACCGGCTGAAAGGGTCTGAGGGACCTCCAAGGGTTGATGGATCATACTCTGAGAACCACTGCTCTGGTGTAACTTTACTTCACTTTAAGAAGATGTAGGAGTTGTCATAAATAGCAGTAGCTAAGAAAAATGTAAGCTACAGCTATATTCCTTGTCTTTTACACTTGATCTTAGCCAAAAGGCCAAGAAGCAATATATTACTTTGTCTTTTAATTCTTGATTTTACTCCAGCTTTTTTGAAATTTATATAGGTTTTCTAATTAAGGAACGTTCTTAGTATAAGAGTACTTATTTATGTAATCTTAAATCTTAAGGTTATTCACAACTATTACAAAATATTTGTGAACTAACAAGTCCTTTTTTGTCAATAATACCATAAATTCCTTTACACTTTGCTCATTGGATTCTCACAATACCTCTGTGGGTGTTCTCTCTTAATGCTGTTTTTGTTTAATAGATTAATTGACTGTGTCCTTTCCAGAATCACACAATGGAAATAGATCCATGATTTGGTTTGAGGCTACAGTACTCATTATAGTACTTCTTACCACCAGCCATTGAAATGTAACTTAGTATTTATATTACAAGAGCCTAAATTCCAGAGTTGGATGAAATTAGATTGAAAGCCCAGCTTCTCCATTTAGTAACTTTGTGACATTGGACATGTTATTTAGCCTTTCCAATCCTTAGTGTTCTCATCAGTAATAGCATTTACTTTATAGAGTTGTGAATGTTAAATGAAATAAATCTTGTAAAACAGACTTCAGTATGTCTAGCACATAGGAAATGTACGTTAAGTATTCTTTTCTTTTTCTACTTATTCACTATCACTATTTTTCTTTTTTCATTTAAATATTCTTTCGCTTTTTGTCATTTTCTTTTTTCTCTTATGTTCCCTTTCCTCTTTTTGTTTCATTCTTTAATGAAGGGACTATTTTACTAGTTAAGTAGATAACACAAATAGGATACATCCTTGTACATTTATTAGACCATCCATTGATTTCAGAAAGAATGGAAGTTAGAGAAAGATCTGCATATCTACTTTAAATATGTGGAGTAAAATTAAAACACCATATTTTACATATGCCATGTATTTTTCATAATTTCAATTATTGATTGCAACATCTTGACTCTTTCTTGTTATATTCAAAAAACATCCTGTTAGAATCCAGAGCGGTTGATCTTTCAACAGACGAAGAGGATGGAACACATCGTTCTTCAGAAAGTAAAGATGATCAGAGTTCATCTTCCAATAGCTCTAGCTCGCTGGAAGAAGAGTTTACATCACTAGGTTGGTAACTTCTGAATTTTGTTTAAGAACTTTATTTCTAATATTAGTATTTTTCTATAGCAGTGATTTTTTTAAGTTTAATTTTCTTTTTTTATACTGCAGGTTCTTATTAGTTATCTGTTTTATACATATTAGTGTATATATGTCAATCCCAATCTCCCAATTCATCCCACCCCCCACCACCCCACTTTCCCCCCT
The DNA here is from genome assembly GCF_009873245.2 of Balaenoptera musculus. Classification (NCBI taxonomy): domain Eukaryota; kingdom Metazoa; phylum Chordata; class Mammalia; order Artiodactyla; family Balaenopteridae; genus Balaenoptera; species Balaenoptera musculus. Next base: position 24,992,707 of record NC_045797.1, read on the forward strand.
TGGTGTCCTTGCGTTTGTTCTCTACGTCTGTGTCACTGTTTTCCTTGCAAACTGGTTCATCTGTACCATTTTTCTAGATTCCACATATATGCATTAATATACAATATTTGTTTTTCTCTTTCTGACTTACATCGCTCTGTATGACAGTCTCTAGGTCCATCCAAATCTCTACAAATGACCCAGTTTCGTTCCTTTTTATGGCTAATGTTCCACTGTATATTGTACCACATCTTCTTTATCCATTCGTCTGTCGATGGGCATTTAGGTTGCTTCCATGACCTGGCTATTGTACATAGTGCTGCAGTGAACACTGGGGTGCATGTGTCTTTTTGAATTATGGTTTTCTCTGGGTATATGCCCAGTAGTGAGATTGCTGGGTCATATGGTAATTCTATATTTAGTTTTTGAAGGAACCTCCATATTGTTCTCCATAGTGGCTGTATCAATTTACATTCCCACCAACAGTACGAGAGTGTTGCTGTTTCTCCACACCCTCTCCAGCATGTGTTGTTTGTAGATTTTCTGATGATGCCCATTGTAACTGGCGTGAGGTGACACCTCATTGTAGTTTTGATTTGCATTTCTCTAATAATTAGTGATGTTGAGCAGCTTTTCATGTGCCTCTTGGCCATCTGTATGTCTTCTTTGGAGAAATGTCTATTTACGTCTTCTACCATTTTTTGATTGGGTTCTTTGTTTTTTTTAATATTGAGCTGCATGAACTGTTTATGTGTTTTGGAGATTAATCCTTTGTCCGTTGATTTGTCTGCAAATATTTTCTCCCATTCTGAGGGCTGTCTTTTCATCTTGTTTACAGTTTCCTTTGCTGTGCAGAAGCTTTTTTATTTATTTATTTTAATTAATTTATTTATCTATTTATTTTTGGGTGTGTTGGGTCTTCGTTTCTGTGTGAGGGCTTTCTCTCGTTGCGGCGAGCGGGGGCCACTCTTCATCGCGGTGCGTGGGCCTCTCACTGTCGCGGCCTCTCTTGTTGCGGAGCACAGGCTCCAGACGCGCAGGCTCAGTAGTTGTGGCTCACGGGCCTAGTTGCTCCGCGGCATGTGGGATCTTCCCAGACCAGGGCTCAGACCCGTGTCCCCTGCATTGGCAGGCAGATTCTCAACTGCTGCGCCACCAGGGAAGCCCCTGCAAAAGCTTTTAAGTTTCATTAGGTCCCATTTGTTTATTTTTATTTTTATTTCCATTACTCTAGGAGGTGGATCAAAAAAGATCTTGCCGTGATTTATGTCAAAGAGTGTTCGTTCTATGTTTTCCTCTAAGAGTTTCCCGTCTTACATTAGGTCTTTAATCCGTTTTGAGTTTATTTTTGTGTGTGGTGTTAGGGAGTGTTCTAATTTCATTTTTCTACATGTAGCTGTCCAGTTTTCCCAGCACCGCTCATTAAAGAGACTGTCTTTTCTCTATTGCATATCCTTGCCTCCTTTGTCATAGATTAGTTGACCATAGGTGCATAGGTTTATCTCTGGGCTTTCTATCCTGTTCCATTATTCTGTATTTCTGTTTTTGTGCCAGAAACATATTGTCTTGATTACTGTAGCTTTGTAGTATAGTCTGAAGTCAGGGAGTCTGATTCCTCCAGCTCCGTTTTTTTCCCTCAAGATTGCTTTGGCTATTCGGGGTCTTTTGTGTCTCCATACAAATTTTCAGATTTTTTGTTTTAGTTCTATAAAAAATGCTATTGGTAATTTGATAGGGATTGCATTGAATCTGTAGATTGCTTTGGGTAGTATAGTCATTTTTCACAATATTGGTTCTTCCAATCCAAAATCATGGTATATCTCTCCATCCGTTTGTGTCATCTTCGATTTCTTTCATCAGTGTCTTATAGTTTTCTGAGTACAGGCCTTTTACCTCCTTAGGTAGGTTTATTCCTAGATATTCTATTCTTTTTGTTGCAATGGTGAATGGGATTATTTCCTTAATTTCTCTTTCTGATCTTTTGTTGTTAGTTTATAAAAATGCAAGCGATTTCTCTGCATTCATTTTGTATCCTGCAACTTTGCCAAATTCATTGATTAGCTCCAGTAGTTTTCTGGTGGCATCTTTAGGATTCTCTATGTATAGTATCATGTCATCTGCAAACAGTGACAGTTTTACTACTTCTTTTCCAATTTGGATTCCTTTTATTTCTTTTTCTTTTCTGATTGCCATGACTAGGATTTCCAAAACTATGTTGAATAATAGTGGTGAGAGTGGACATCCTTGTCTCGTTCCTGATCTTAGAGGAAATGCTTTCAGTTTTTCACCATTGAGAATGATGATTGCTGTGGGTTTGTCGTATATGGCCTTTATTATGTTGAGGTAGGTTCCCTCTATGCCCACTTTCTGGAGAGTTTTTATCATAAATGGGTGTTGAATTTTGTCAGAAGCTTTTTCTGCAGCTATTAAGATGATCATATGGTTTTTATTCTTCAGTTTGTTAATGTGGTGTATCACATTGGTTGATTTGCATATATTGAAGAATCCTTGCATCCCTGGGGTAAATCCCACTTGGTCATGGTGTATGATCCTTTTAATGTGTCGTTGGATTCTGTTTGCTAGTATTTTGTTGAGGAGATTTGCCTCTGTATTCATCAGTGATATTGGTCTGTAATTTTCTTTTTTTGTAGTATCTTTGTCTGGTTTTCGTATCAGGGTGATTGTAGCCTCGTAGAATGAGTTTGGGAGTATTCCTTCCTCTACAATTTTTTGGAAGAGTTTGAGAAGGATGGGTTAGGGTTAGGGTTAGGGTTCTTCTCTAAATGTTTGCTAGAATTCACCTGCGAAGCCATCTGGTCCTGGACTTTTGTTTGTTGGAAGATTTTTAGTCACAGTTTCCATTTCATTACTTGTGATTGGTGTGTTCATATTTTCTGTTTCTTCCTGGTTCAGTCTTGGAAGGTTATACCTTTCTAAGAATTTGTCCATTTCTTTCAGGTTGTCCATTTTATTGGCATGCTTTGTATTTCTGTGGTGTCCATTGTAACTTCTCCTTTTTCATTTCTAATTTTATTGATTTGAGTCCTCTCCCTCTTTTTCTTGATGAGTCTAGCTAAAGGTTTATCAATTTTATCTTCTCAAAGAACCACCTTTTAGTTTTATTGATCTTTGCTATTGTTTTTTTTTGTTTCTATTTCATTTATTTCTGCTGTGATCTTTATGATTTCTTTCATTCTACTAACTTTGGGTTTTGTTTGTTCTTCTTTCTCTAGTTCTTTTAAGTGTAAAGTTAGATTGTTTGGAATTTTTTTTGTTTCTTGAGGTAGGATTTTATTGCTGTAAACTTCCCACCTAGAACTGCTTTTGCTGTATTCCAGAGGTTTTGGAACGTCATGTTTTCATTGTCATTTTTCTCTAGGTATTTTTGATTTCTTCTTTGATTCCTTCAGTGATCCCTTGGTTATTTAATAACATATTGTTTAGCGTCCATGTGTTTGTGTTTTTTACGTTTTTTTTCCTGTAATTTATTTCTTATCTCATAGCGTTGTGGTCAGAAAAGATTCTTGATATGATTTCCGTTTTCTTAAATTTACCAAGGCTTGATTTGTGACCGAAGATGTGATCTATCCTGGAGAATGTTCCGTGCGCACTTGAGAAGAAAGTGTAATCTGCTGTTTTTGGATGGAATGTCCTATAAATATCAATTAAATCTATCTAGTCTATTGTGTCATTTAAAGCTTGTGTTTCCTCATTAATTTTCTGTCTGGATGATCTGTCCATTGGTGTACATGAGGTGTTAAAGTCCCCCACGATTATTGTGTGGCTGTCGATTTCCTCTTTTATAGCTGTTAGCTTTTGCATTATGTATTGAGGTGCTCCCATGTTGGGTGTATATATGTTTATAATTGTTATGTCTTCTTCTTGGATTGATCCCTTGATCATTATGTAGTGTCCTTCCTTGTGGCTCGTAACATTCTTTATTTTAAAGTCTATTTTATTTGAAATGAGTATTGCTACTGCAGCTTCTTTTGATTTCCATTCACATGGAATATCTTTTTCCATCCCTTCACTTTCAGTGTGTATGTGTCCCGAGGACTGAAGTAGGTCTCTTGTGGACATCATATATTTGGATCTTGTTTTTGTATCCATACAGCAAGCCTGTGTCTTTTGGTAGGAGCATTTAATCCATTCACATTTAAGGTAATTATCGATATGTATGTTACTATTACCATTTTCTTACTGGTTTTGAGTTTGTTTTCATAGGTCCTTTTCTTCTCTTGTGTTTCACACTTAGAGAAGTTCCTTTAGCATTTGTTGTAGAGCTGGTTTGGTGGTGCTGAATTCTCTTAGCTTTTGCTTGTCAGTAAAGCTTTTGATTTCTTCTTTGAATCTGAATGAGATCTTTGCAGGTAGAGTAGTCTTGGTTGTAGGTTCTTCCCTTTCATCACTTTGAATATATCGTGTCCCTCCCTTCTGGCTTGTACAGTTTCTGCTGAGAAATCAGCTGTTAACCCTATGGGAGCTTCCTTGTATGTTGTCATTTTTGCCTTGTTGCTTTTAATAATTTTTCTTTGTCTTTAATTTTTTTCAGTTTGATTACTACGCGTCTTGGCGTGTTTCTCCTTGGGTTTATCCTGCCTGGGACTCTCTGCACTTCCTGGACTTGGGTGGCTATTTCCTTTCCCATGTTAGGGAAGTTTTCGACTATAATCTCTTCAGATATTTTCTCAGGTTCTTTCTCTCTCTCTTCTCCTTCTGGGACCCATATGAGGTGAATGTTGGTGAGTTTAATGTTGTCCCAGAGGTCTCTTAGGTTGTCTTCATTTCTTTTCATTCTTTTTTCTTTAGTCTGTTCCGCAGCAGTGAATTCCACCATTCTGTCTTCCAGGTCACTTATCCGTTCTTCTGCCTCAGTTATTCTGCTATTGATTCCTTCTAGTGTAGTTTTCATTTCAGTTATTGTATTGTTCATGTCTGTTTTTTCTTTAATTATTCAAGGTGTTTGTTCTTTTAGTTCTTCTAGGTCTTTGTTAAACATTTTTTGCATTTTCTTGATCTTTGTCTCCATTCTTTTTCCGAGGCCCTGGATCATCTTCACTATCATTATTCTGAATTCTTTTTCTGGAAGGTTGCCTATCTCCACTTCATTTAGTTGTTTTTCTGGGGTTTTATCTTGATCCTTCATCTGGTACATAGTCCTCTTCCTTTTCCTTTTGTCTCTCTGTGAATGTGGTTTTCGTTCCACAGGCTGCAGGATTGTAGTTCTTCTTCCTTCTGCTGTCTGTCCTTTGGTGGATGAGGCTATCTAAGAGGCTTGTGCAAGCTTCCTGATGGGAAGGACTGGTGGTGGGCAGAGCTCAGTAAAACTTTAATCCGCTTGTCTGCTTATGGGTGGGGCTGAGTTCCCTCCCTGTTAGTTGTTTGACCTGAGGTGACCCAGCACTGGAGGCTACAGTCTCTTTGGTGGGGCTAATGGCAGACTACGGAAGGGCTCATGCCAAGGAGTACTTCCCAGAACTTCTGCTGCCAGTGTCCTTGTCCCCGTGGTGAGTCACAGCCACCCCCTACCTCTGCAGGAGACCCTCCAACACTAGTAGGTAGGTCTGGTTCAGTCCCCTATGGGGTCACTGCTCCTTCACCCTGGGTCCTGATGTGCACGCTACTTTGTGTGTGCCCTCCAAGAGTGGGGTCTCTGTTTCCCCCAGTCCTGTCAAAGTCCTGCAGTCAAATCCCGCTAGCCTTCAAAGTCTGATTCCCTGGGAATTCCTCCTCCTGTTGCCGGACCTCCAGGTTGAGAAGCCTGACGTGGGGCTCAGAACCTTCACTCCAGTAGGTGGACTTCTGTGGTATAATTGTTCTCCAGTTTGTGAGTCACCCACCCAGTGGTTATGGGATTTGATTTTATTGTGATTGTGCCCCACCTCCCGTCTCATTGTGGCTTCTCCTTTGTCTTTTGATGTGGTTTATCTTTTTTGGTGAGTTCCAGTGTCTTCCTGTCATGATTGTTCAGCAGTTAGTTGTGATTCTGGTGCTCTCATAAGAGGGAGTGAGCGCACGTCCTTGTACTCCACCATCTTGAACCAATCTCCTATACCAGTGATTCTTATTATTAATAAACTCTAGCGAAGTGTGGGGCAAATAAGTCATTACTAATGATTGTCAAGGGACCAAAATTGGCTGCTCGGTTCCATTACATAACATGGCCACGGTCAGATGGCTTATAAGAGGCAGAGCTAGGATTCCAACCCAGGGAATCTGCTCCAGAGCCTAGGTTCTTAACCACTGTGCTATACTGGGTGATTCATGGCAGTATCTAAAAATGGTAAGAATTTGTCTGTGAGGATGTTTCAGGTATAGGATGTAGCATATATAAAACCCTAGGGAAGATAACATAGCACGTGCAGAGAACTAAAATGTAGTTGTTGGACTGAAAATACTTGGTTTAAGTTTAATAAAGAAGAACAAAAAGCAGAGGGACTGACTGGAGTCAGATAATACAGGGTTTTAAGGGAACTACTGAAAATTTTATGCAAATAGATGACATGACCATTTTTGTGTTTTAGAAAGATAAATCCAGTTCTGGGGTTGGCAGATTACCACCTGTGGACCAAATGTGGGCCACTGTCTGCTTTTGTGAATGAAATTTTATTAAAGCCATGCTCATTCAATTATGTATTGTCGTTGGCTGCTTTTGCACTACTATGGCAGAGCTGAGAAGTTGTAACAGAGACTTTATGGCCCAAAAAGCCAGAAATATTTATTGGCCTTCTACTCTAGCTCAGGGGTTCTTAACTTGTCTTGTGCTGTGGACTCTTTTCAGTCTCATGAAGCCTAAGACCCCTTCTGAGGAAAACAAAGTAAAATGTATAGCTTTATAAAGGAAACATTAATTTGAAGTATAATTGTTAAAATATTTTTTTAAAGATTTGTAGTATAGTAGTAAGTGCTTTATTAACATGTGAAGTAACAGGATCCAGAAGCTCTTCTAATTTTTTTTCTTAAACAAGTTCACTAAACTACAGAAGTAATTAGTGATGAAGCCAGTATTAAGAATTGAAGCCTAGTAGACAAGTGAAGCTTTGTCTAGACACTAGGTACAGTGCTGTCCAATAAAACTTTCTGTGAAGGTTCTGTATCTTCACAGTCCAGTACATTAGCCACTAGCCACATGTATCTATAGAGTTCTTGAAATGTGGCTAGTGTGACTAAGGAACTGGACTTTTAATTTACTTAAATTTAAATAGTCACATATGGCTGGTGGTTACAGTACTGAACAGTGGTGCTGTAGAAGATGGCAGATTAGACAGTGTAAGGCAGTAATTGTAAAGTGTAGGTAGCATTGGGAACCTAAGGAGAAAATGCAGTGTTTGGAAATATGTAGGATAGTTTTAAATTATCATAGTGCCTGAGGTGTTGCTGGCATGTAGTGCCCTGAGGGCAAGAGATGATACAGATAAAGAATGTGGGACAGTTTACCAAGGTGAAGAATTGTCCCTCCTCTGATGCCCCTTTGAGAAACACTGATTGAAAGATGAAAACTTGTCCTGTAAGGAACACTTTGTGGTTTTTTTTTTTTTCTTTTTTTCTGGAGAGGAAAAGAGTAAGAGGGAATGAGATAAGTTTAAGGACTGGTATGTAGAAGATGGAGTGCATTTATTTTTTTGTTCAGATGATAGAACTATTAGAATGATCCAGTACTGGAATATTGGCCTTGAGATGTGCACTGTTGCAGAGACTGCTTATCAATTGGGCATGATATTAACCTTTATTCTTTTTTTTTTAAATTGAAGTATAGTTGATTTACAATATTGTATTAGTTTCAGGTGTACAGCAAACTGATTCAGTTATATATATACTTTTCAGATTATTTTCCATTATAGGTTATTATAAGATATTGAATATAGTTCCCTGTGCTGTACAGTAGGTCCTTGTTGTTTATCTCTTTTATGTATAGTAGTTTGTATCTATTAATCCCATACTCCTAATTTATCCCTCCCCCACACCCTTTCCCCTCTGGTAAACATAAGTTTTTTCCTATGTCTGTGAGTCTGTTTTTGTTCTGTTCTTGCCTCCTTTGTCATAGATTAATTGACAGTAGTTGTGTGTATTTATTTCTAGGCTCTCTATTGTTTTCCATTGATCTATATATCTTCTTTTGTGCTAATACCATGCTGTTTTGATTACTGTAGCTCTATAGGACTGTCTGAAGTCCAGGAGAGTTATGCTTCCAGCTTTCTTCTTTCTCCTCAGGATTGCTTTGGCAATTCTGCGTATTTTGTGGTTCCTTATAAATTTTAGGATTATTTGTTCTAGTTCTGTGAAAAATATCATGGGCAATTTGATAGGGATTGCATTAAATCTGTAGATTGCCTTGTATGGCCATTTTAACAATATTAATTCTTCCAATCCAAGAGCAGGTGATATCTTTCCATTTCTTTGAATCATCATCAATTTCCTGTATCACTGTTTTATGTATAGTTCTTAGCATATAGGTCTTTCACCTCCTTAGTTAGGTTTCTTCCTAGGATTTTTTTTTTTTTTTTGGAATTTTTTTTTTTGACGTGATTTTAAATGGGTTTGTTTTTTTACTTTCTCTTTCTGATATTTCATTGTTAAAGAAATGCAACAGATTTCTGTATATTAATCTTGTATCCTAGCTATCTTGCTGAATTTATTTATTCTAATAGTTTTTATGTGGAATCTTTATGGTTTTCTGTATAGAGTATCATGTCATCTATGTATAATGACAGTTTTATCTCTTATGTTCCAGTTTGGATACATTTTATTTCTTGTCTGATTGCTGTGTCTAGGGCTGCCAAAACTATGTTGAATAGAAGTGGTAAGATATTTGTCTTTCTCTGTGTGACTGACTTCATTTAGTATGATAATCTCCAGGTCCATCCATGTTGCTGCAAATGGCATTATTTCATTCTTTTCGATAAATATCACAAATATCATATGATATCACTTATATGCGGAATCTAAAAAAAATGATACAAATGAACTTATTTACAAAACAGAGTCACAGACTTAGAGAATGAACTTATGGTTACCAGGGGGGAAGGGTGGGAGGGAGGGATAGATTGGGAGTTTGGGATTGACATGTACACACTGCTATATTTAAAATAGATAACCAACAAAGACCTACTGAGTAGCACAGGGAACTCTGCTCAATGCTCTGTAATAACCTAAATGGGAAAAAAATTTGAAAAAGAATAGATACATGTATATGTATAACTGAATTATTTTGCTGTATACCTGAAATTAACACAACATTGTTAATCAACTATACTCCAGTATAAAATAATAAATAAATAAATAAGAGACACAATTCTTATTTGCATTCCTTGTAGAAAAATCAAGTACACATAGCACCGTTGCCTAGAATCATTACATTTCTTTAAAATGTAAGCAGAATTAAATCTCTCATGATTATTTTATGAGATGGTAATATATTTTTCTCCTTTGACCCATGTACTTGGTAATGTATTGGAATAAATTCTGGAATGTATACTGACTAAGAAAAAAAAAAGTGGTAAGAGTGGCATCCTTGTTCAGAATTTAGTGGGAAGGCATTCAGCTTTTCACCATTGAGTATTATATAGGCTGTGGGTCTGTCATAAATAGCTTTTATTATGTTGAGATATGTTCCTTCTGTACCCACTTTGGTGAGAGTTTTTATAATGAATGGATGTTGAAGTTTGTCAGATGCTTTTTTATGCATCTATTGAGACAGTCATGTGATTCTGGGCTTTCCTTTTGTCAATGTGGTGTATCACATTGATTGATTTGTGTATGTTGAACCATCCTTGTGACCCTGGAATGAATCCAGCCTGATCATGGTATATAATCTTTTTTATGTATTCTTGGATTTGATTTGCTATTTTGTTGAGGATTTTTGCATTGATATTCATCAAAGATTTTGGCCTATAATTTTCTTTTTTTTTGTAGTGTCTTTGTCTGGTTTTGGTAGCAGGGTGATGGTGGCTTCATAGAATGAATTTGGGAGTGTTCCCTCATCTTCAGTCTTTTGGAAGAGTTTGAGAAGGATAAGGATAAGTTCCTCATTGTATGTTTGGTAGAATTCCCCTGTGAAGCCGTCAGGCCCTGGGCTTTTGTTTGTAGGGAGTTTTTTTATTACCAGTTCTATTTCACTTCTAGTGATCAGTCTGTTCAAAGTATCTATATCTTCTTGATTCAGTTTTGGCAGACTGTATGTTTCTAGAAACTTGTTCATCTTTCTTGGTTGTCCAATTTGTTGGCATATAATTGTTCATAGTATTCTCTTATGATTTTTTGTATTTCTGTGGTATCAGTGTTATTTCTCCTCTTCCATTTCTTATTTTATTTATTTGGCTCCTCTCTCTTTTCTTCTTGGTGAGCCTGGCTAGAGGTTTGTCGATTTTGTTTATCTTTTCAAAAAACCAGCTCTTGGTTTTATTGATCTTTTCTATTGTTTTTTTGATCTCTATTTTATTTATGTCCTCTCTGATCTTTATTATTTCCTTCCTTCTGCTGACTTTGGGTTTTGTTTGTTCTTTTTCTGATTCTTTTAAGTGGTAGGTTAGGTTGTTTATTTGAGAATTTTCTTGTTTCTTGAGGAAGGATTGTATCACTATCAACTTCCCTCCTAGAACTGCTTTGCTGTACCCCATAGATTTTATATGGTTGTGTTTTCATTGTCATTTGTCTTGAGGTATTTTCTGACTTCTTTTATTTCATTGTTGATGCATTGGTTTTTTATTAGTGTGTTGTTTAGTCTCCATGTGTTTGTTCTTTTCCCATTTTTCTGTCTGTGGTTGATTTCTACTTTCATACCAGTATGGTCAGAAATGCTTAAAATACTTTCTATACTCTTAAATTTTTTGAGGCTTGTTTTGTGCCCCAGTATGTGGTTAACCCTACTGAATGTTCCATGTGCACTTGAAAAGAATGTGTATTCTGCTTTTTTTGTTTGTAGTGTCCTGTAGAAATCAATTAAGTCCAACTGGTCTGTTGTGTCATTTAGGTCCTCTGTTGCCTTATTGATTTGCTCTCTGGAAGGTCTGTCCATTGATGTCAGTGGGGTATTAAAGTCTCCCACTATTACTGTATTCCTGTCAATTTCTCCCTTTGTGCCTGTTAGTATTTGCTTTATATACTTAGGTGCTCCTATATTGGGTACATATATGTTAATGAGTGTAACACCCTCTTCTTGTATTGATCCCTTTATCATTATATAATATCCTTCTTTGTCTTTATGGCCTTTGTTTTAAAGTCTGTTTTGTCTGATATGAGTATTGCTACCATCACTTTCTCATCGTTTCCATTTGCATGGAATATCTTTTTCCATCCCCTCATTTTCTATCTGTGTGTGTCTTCCACCCTGATGTGAGTCTCTGGTAGGCATCATATTATGGGTTCTTGTTTTCTTATGCAACCTGCCCCTCTGTGTCTTTTAATCAGAGCATTTGGTCCATTGACATTGAAAGTAATTATTGATAGGTATGTATTTGTTGCCATCTTAAACCTTGTTTTCCAGTTATTTTTGTAGTTCTTTTCTGTTTCTTCTTTTTGTTTTTCCTTTTGTAGTTTGATGGTTTTCTTTTATATTATGCTTGAGTTCCTTTCTTTTTGGTTTTTGTGAATCGATTGTATGTTTTAAATTCGTGGTTACCATGGGGTTCAAGTATGTTGACCCATAACTATACTTGCTTTAAAGTGATAGTCATACAAGTTCAAACACATTGTAAAAAAAAATCTACATCTTTAGAGTCCCCCTCCCTCACAGTTTTTTATTTTGATGTCATATTTTACATCTTCATGCTTATTCTTTTGCTGTTCATTGTAGTTATAATTGCTTTTACAAAAATATTTTTAATTATTGTTTTTAAATCTATGTACCAGCTTGTTTAAGTGGTCTTCAATCCTTTTATATATTGGCTTTCCCATTGTGATTTTCCCTTACCTATAGATTCTTGTTTCTCTTTTATTTAGAGAAGACCTTTCAATATTTCTTCTAGGGTAGGTTTAGTAATACTGAATTCTTTTAGTTTTTGCTTGTCTGAGAAATTCTTTCTCTCTCCTTCTATTCTAAATGATAATCTTGCTGGGTAGAGTATCCTAGGTTGCAGGGTTTTCCCTTTCAGGACTTTGAATATATCATGCCACTCCCTTCTGGCCTGCAGAGTTTCTGCAGAGAAATCAATTGATAGCCTTATGGTGGTTCCCTTGTAATTAACTCTTTGTTTTTCTCTTGCTACCTTTAGAATCCTCTCTTTAACTTTTGCCATTTTAATTATGATGTATCTTGGTGTGGGTCACTTTGTGTTCATCTTGTTTGGGACCCTCTGTGCTTCCTGTGCCTGGATATCTGTTTCTTTCTTCAAGGTTTGGGATGTTTTCAGCCATAATTTCTTCAAATATAATTTCAATCCCCTTTTCTCTCTCTTCTCCTTATGGAACCTCTATTATGCATAGTTTGGCATGCTTTATATTATTGCATAGTTCTTATATGTTATCTTCATATTCTGTTCATTTGTCTTTCTGTCTGTTGTTCTGATTGAGTGATTTCCATTATTCTGTCTTCCAGATCACTTACATGTTCTGTGTTATTTAGTCTGCTATTCATTGCTTCTAGATTGGTTTTTATCTCAGCAGTTGAGTTGTCTAATTTTGATTTGGTTCATCTTCATAGTTTCTAGTTCCTTGTTACAGTGCTCTGCATTTCTATTGATAACCTTTCTTAATTCCTTTAGCATTTTTATTACCTTCTTTTTGAACTCAAGGTCTAGTAGACTGGTGAGATTTGTTTCAGAAATTATTTGTTCTTTCAGGGGATTTCTCTTGTTCTTTTAATTAAGAGTAGTTCCTCTGCTTTTTCATTTTACTTAACTTTCTCTCTGTGAATTTAGGAGAAACATTTATCTACTGTGGTCTTGAAGGGGTGTTTTTATGTGGGAGCATCCCTGTGTAGACTGTGTGAGTCAAATATTTTTGGTGTGTGGGCTGGTTTTGATGTGGGTGCCAGCCACTTCTTTCCTTAGCATTTGCTGGCCATTAACCCCTTGATAGGGGGTGTGATTGGTGTTGAAGGGTCTAGAACCTGGGCTCTATGGTGGGCAGGACCTCCTCTTTGATCTGAGGCTATCACAGCTCTGTTGAGGGTGGGGACTGCTCCACAACTGTTGGAGTAGAAGCCCTGAAGTTTGTGTTTGATGAAACTTCATTGCCCTTGAGTGCATGCCCTGCCCCAAAGGAGGCGACTGTTGGTGCACGTGGGGCCTGTATGGTCACACTGAACCCATGCACTGCCTAGGCAGGAATCTGCAGTTCCTCTCAGACTCAGTGCAGTGTTGTGTCCCTTTCTCTGTTGTGTTCATTCCAGACCTAGTGGTAGGCTCTTTTGTGGAGTGGGCTGTGGCTGGAGGCTGCGGCGCTGTGGCTGCAGGATCAAGGTGGTTGTGCTGCTGCCTGGGCTGCCTCTGTGGCACACCTCTCCCAGGACCTGTCCACCCCAATTCCAGCTCCAAGCTGAGGTGTGTAGTGGGCAGGGCTGGAGCACTCCCACCGGCAGATGAACCACTGCATGCCGCTGCCCAGGACCTTTCCACCGAACCTCAATGCCCAGCCACTGTGCATTTCTGTGATACCACCTGGTGTGCTCACTGACAAAGTGTGCCACAGCTGGACCCACCCCTCCCTGTGTACATTGACAGTGGGCTCCATGGTACAGCCTGGACCACACCCCAGGCCATCAGGGCCGTCTCCACTGTCTCCACGCAGGTAAATGGAGTCCTCTCCCACATCCTGTCTGCCCAAGATTCAGCACTTAACGTGTTTGTGGTCCCACTTGGCGCATGCTTCGGATTGGGAAGTGAGGTGAGGCTTGGGAAGTGCAGCAAGGCATCAGCCACCAGCACTGGTCCCATTCCATCCTGATTGTTAGGAAGCCAGCATGCCTGCACTCCTCACAAGTGTAGTCTAGGCTTCCCCAGCCCCTCTGTCTGTCCCAGCAGATTTCCCAGCTGGCAGGGGGCTCCCCAGGCAAGGGTCTGCCCGTGTGGACCTTCTCTCCTTTACAGATCTCTCCCAGGCACACAGATCCTTTCGCTTTTTTTTTTTTTTTTTTTTCCTGTCCTACCCAGTTACATGGAGATCCTTCTTGCAGCTTTGGTTATGTGGGAGATCTGCCTGTTTCCAGTTGGTTTTCTATGGGAATTATTCCACATGTAGATGTATTTTTGATGTGTTCATGGGGAGAGGTGAGCTCCTACTCTGCCATCTTGATCCCCCTCGTAACCTCTACTCTTCAGATAGGATGATGTATGTGAAAATTATTTATGAATTATAAATCTACAAAAACATGATGTTTTTATTATTATAAAGCAATATGCTAATATTATTAATTCATCTCATGTCTGACCAACATCTGCTATGTGCTATGTGGGAACCCTTGAGCTAGGTGTTAGATATAGACAGGACAGGATGGAATACTCTTCTCTTCCTTGAACTTGTATTTCTTTATTGTAGTTTGAGAGAGGATTAGCTTTATGTAACACTAGTATTTCACTAGTGAGTCCATTGCTTGTGATTTATTAATTAAACCCCAACAAATCACTTGCCGGTGAATTGCTTCAAGTATTTCTGTTTCTGTATTCATACACTTGAATATTTGAACCTAAGTGCATCATCTTAACTCTGGTGACCCATTAAAATCCCCTAGAGGGATATAAAAACATACTGCTGCTCAACTCCACCTCAGATCAACTGCATTTAGATCCCGTGTTTTGGATGGGAGCCTAGTTATCAGATTATCAACCTTCCCAGGTGATTCTAATGCATATAGCCAGGGTCAAGAAATGCTGGCATTATCCTGAGTGTTTTGGGAGGATGAAGAGACACCTTACCTGCATCATTTTCCTGGTACTATTCTACAAAAATTTCTAGTCTATAAAAAATAAATCACTTATTTGATATTCCTTGTTTTTAAGGAGCGTATGTTGCTTTCTAGGGCTCATCACTTACTGCTTCATAATTAATTCAAGCACTACTTGTTTTCCTTAGTTCTAGTGTCAAGTATATTGATCTATAATTTCTGAAATCTCTCTGTCTCTTTCAAAAATCAGAGTATTTGTGTATCTCCTGGCATATGGCATCTTTTCTATTTATTTCTCAAAGGATTTGGACCAATTTGTGGGAAAGGTTAGAAAATTTTCCTCAGTGGCTTGGTATCCCTAATTAATATCTTGAAGTGCTTGAAACAATGATTTCTCTTGCTATTTTGTTTACCTTAGTATTTTGCTTA
This sequence comes from Balaenoptera musculus, assembly GCF_009873245.2. Taxonomy (NCBI): domain Eukaryota; kingdom Metazoa; phylum Chordata; class Mammalia; order Artiodactyla; family Balaenopteridae; genus Balaenoptera; species Balaenoptera musculus. The sequence continues at coordinate 25,007,933 of NC_045797.1, forward strand.
AGAAACCATTTGTTTCCAGAGTGTAAAGATAAATTTAAGCTTAGATCATGCATGAAGAAACTTGTTTTGAGTTAGAAGAGTCTATATGAATGAAGTTTGTACTGAATAAAATGAAGAAAAAATAAAACAAGCCTCTATTAAAAGATGTTGTCCCTTAAATATTTTAAACCTGGTAAATTACCTGATTATTTCTTTTATACTTTTTAACTTATGTTTATTCATGTGAGAATCGCCACAGGACCTTGGAGGCTGATTTGAATGTGTGCTGTGTTTTAGTCTGTTTCTCACTCCCTATGTGCCTGGATGCCCAAAGGCGAGGGGCAGGTCATAGTAGAATGTCCCTGTTACTTTATAAGGCAGACTGCTCTACCACTTATCATTCTACCCTCCATGCTCCAAGAGTAACTCCATGCTCAGCCCTCTCCACATCCCTACCCTGATAATCTCAGAGCTTCTGTTAATGAGAAGTAGTTAGCCCTCAACAAAAAGTCAGCAACAACACCTGATGAAGAAAAGAGATAAAAGATAAATTGGAGTCATTTCAATATTTTCTGATACTTCTAGATTTGTTTCATTTCTTTAATTTATAGTTAATCTCTATCAAAATAATTATCTTCTATTGATACAAATTTTGAGTCATTATTCATATCAAAATAGTGAAAAAATTGGAAAAACAGTGTTCTTTTCCTTTAAATATGAGGAATATTTCTTTCTGTTGGTATTTTGTTTTCAATGTCCTCCTCTTTGTTTCTTTCAGTAAATATCCCTGATGCAGCTTTTATTCAGGCGGCCTACCGAAAATGTGAATTGGCCAGGGCCCAAGAGGACTATATTTCTTTGGATGTAAAACATGCCTTCACCATCTCTGGTATGAGGAAAAACACTGAATATCCTGAGAGTGAGCCTGATGATCATGAAAATATAATACCATTTACCCCGAAGCTTCAAACACTTAGACAAAAGATGGCTGAAGAAACAGGTACATATTTAATTTATTTATAATAAATGAACATTAAGGCATTTTTCCTTAGAATATAATATTATGATAAAAATATCCATAAAAACATAATGTAGTGTCTCCTGTTCTAAAGGTTATTTATTTTTTTAATACCAATTTACTTACTGACATCATGGCTTCTAAAATACATGTCTGTATCAAAATGTTATCAAAGGGTACGTGCAATAATAATGTTTACTGTTATCTGATCTCCACTTGATCTTTCTTGGCAGGTTAAAAAATTTGTAGAGTTTCTTATTTTTGATATTGAAAACTTTCATTGTCACCTTTATAAGATTTTTTTTTAACATGGAAACATCGGTAGGATTTTGGTGTCATGTGTTAAAATCTTCCCTGCTCTAGTAAAAAGTTTTCCTCAACCAATAATCCTTAGGTATCAAAGAACTATTTTCACATTTCTCATTTATAAACAATAATGTTTTACTAAGTTTTTGTCATTTCAAATAATACTATTTCAGAATGAGACTCTTGGTTCCTATTAACCCAGAAGTTATTTTTGCATGTTTAGATTCTCAGGTAGAATTGAGAATCTCTGATAAAACCAAATGTTGCATTTTTTCCAAGCTTTTTTATATGTGAGACCATGATGTTTTGAGTGAGACAGTTTGGTGATAAATGCAGATTCTGAAGTCAGATTGCTAGATTCAGGTCCTAGGTTCAACACAGTCCTTAGATATAGGACTGTGTTATGTAACATGCTGATATCTGAGTTTCTTTGTTTATAAAGAGAGAGTGAATTATGAATTGTGAAGAAAAGATTAACACATATAAAGAGCTGCTAAGCCATTTATAAGCTCCCCAATTGCTAATTGCTGCTGCTATTAGAATGGAAAAATATAGAATATTTATACATGAACTTTTTTTTCAAGCAGCCAGAAATGAAGAAACAAGTGAAGATAGTGAAGAAGATAAAAAATATCAAGATATTTGGGAACAGCAGCAGATGAGAAAAGCAGTTAAAATCACAAAGGTAATAATCTTTTATGCCATATGTATTAGTTTCCTGTGGCTACTGTAACAAATTACCACAAACTTGATGGCTAAAACAACAGACATTTATTCTCTCACAGTTGTTGAGGCTAGAAGTCTCAATTCAAGGTGTTGGCAGGGCTGTGCTCCTTTTGAAGGCCCTAGGAAAGAATTCTTTCTTTTTTCCTTTTTCCCCCTCCCCCGTTTTTCTTTTTTTAATTGAAGTAAAGTTGACATAACAGTATTATGTTAGTTTCAGGTGTACAAGATAGTGATTGACTTTTAAATACATTATGAAATAAATCACCATGATAAGTCTAGTAACAATCTTTCACCATGCAAAATTATTACAGTGTAATTGACTATGTTCCTTATGCTGTATATCATATCCCTGTGACTTATTTATTTTATAACTGGAAGTTTGTACCTCTTAATCCCCTTCTCTTATTTCACCCTACCCCCATCCGCCTCCCCTCAGGCAACCACCAGTTTGCTCTTTGTGTCTATATTGTCTGTTTCTGTCTTGTTTGTTTCATTTTTTAGATTCCACATATAAGTGAGATCAAAGAGATTGTCTTTCTCTGTCTTGTTACACTTAGCATAATACCCTCTATGTCCATCCATGTTGTTGCAAATGGCACGATTTCATTCTTTTTTATAGCTGAATAATATTCAATTGTGTATATATACCACATATTCTTTATCTATTTGTATATCAATGGACACTTAAGTTGCTTCCATATCTTGGCAATTGTGAATAATGCTGCAGTGAGCATAGGGTTGCATATAACTTTTCAAATTAACATTTTCGTTTTCTTCAGGTAATTACCCAGAGTGGAATTGCAGGATCATATGGTAGTTCTATTTTTAATATTTTGAGGAATCTCCATGCTGTTTTCCATGGTGGCTGCACCAATTTACATTCCCACCAACAATGCACAAGGGTTCCCTTTTCTCCACATCCTTGCCAACCCTTGTTGTTTGTTGTCTTTTTGATAATAACCATTCTAATATGTGTGAGGTATCTTATTTTGGTGTTGATTTGCATTTCCCTGATGATTAGTGATGTTGAGCATCCTTTCATATTTCTGTTGGCCATTTGTAAATCTTCTTTGAAGAAACGTCTTTTCAGATCCTCTGTGCATTTTTTGATCAGATTGTTTTTTTGATATTGAGGTGTATGAGTTCTTTATATAATTTGAATATTAACAATTTATCAGATATATCATTTGCAGATACCTCCTCCCATTCAGTAGAGTGCCTTTTTGTTTTATTGATGGTTTCCTTTGCTTGTGCAGAAGGTTTTCAATTTGTAGTCTGATTTGATTATCTTTGCTTTTATTGCCCTTGCCTGAGAAGACATATCCAAAAAATATTGCTGAGACTCATGTTAAAGAGCATACTACCTATGTTTTCTTCTAGTTTTATGGTTTCAAAAATGAGTTTTGTATATGGTATAAGAAAGTGGTCCAGTTTCATTCTTTTGCATGTAGCTGTCCGGTTTTCCCAGCACCGTTTATTGAAGGGACTATCTTTTCCCCCATTGTATATCTTTGTCGCCTTTGTTGTAGATTAATTGACCATATAAGCATGGGTTTATATCTGGGCTCTCTATTCTGTTCCATTGATCTATGTGTCTGTTTTTGTGACAGTAACATACTGTTTTGATTACAATATAGTTTGAAATATATAGTGTGAAATCAGGGAGTTTGATATCTCTAGCTTTGTTCTTTCTCAAGATTGCTTTGGCTATTTCAGGGTCTTTTGTAGTTCTATATAAATGTCAAGATTATTTGTTCTAGTTCCATGAAATATTTCATTGGTATTTTGGTAGGGATTGCATTGAATCTCCCAGCAGAGAATTCTTTCTTGCTTTTTGTAAGTTCTGGTAGCTCCAGGTATTCCTTGCTTTGTGACTACATAACTTCTATCTCTACCTCCTTCTTCACATGGCCTTCTCTATGCCTCTACTTTGTGTGTCTCTTATAAGGATACTTGTCATTGGATTTAGGGCCTACTTGGCTAATCCAGAATGATCTCATCTTGAGATTCTTCACTTAATTATAACCACAAAGACCCTTTTTCCAAATAAGGTCATATTCAGAGGTTCCAGGGGTTAGGATATAGACCTATCTTTGGGAGGTCATCATTCAACCCACTATACCATGTGCGTTATGTTCTTTTCCCACTAGATTATAAATACTTTCTACATATTGTAAGTCCCTTGAGGGAACCATCTTTTTTACTTTTAATTTTACAGTTATATGGTAGATGCCTAAATGTGAAGTTCAAACAAATAAATAGTGAGGGTTAAAACAAAACTAACAAACAAAAAAAAGTATTATACTTGGGGTGGAAAGTCCTAGATTTGGGTTGTGGCTCTACCACTAAAAAATACTCTCTCTGAAGTCAAGAATTATTAACTACTTTTTTCAGTTTTATATCCCATAGTGCCTAATATTGTGAGAGCTCAATAATTATTTGTGTGACTTTGAGAAAATAATTTCATGTTTCTAAATCTCAGTTTTCTCATCAATAAAGTGGGAATAATAAAGTGGGAATGATAATGTTACCTACCTGAGTAGGTGGCTGTAAGGCTCAAAGTTATAATGATCTAATCTAAGTCAAAGTGCTTATAAATTTTATAACAAATGCAAGTTTTATTTTTAATCTTTTTAATAGGAATGCTTTGAAAGATTTTTTGCTCTTTTAAGCAAGAAAGTATTGTATGATCTTCATGTTATTAAAACTAAAAAGCTAAGTAAAAGTAAGCCTTCAGTTGCAATTTAGAAGTCTCTGAGCCATTTTTTTTTTTTTTAGTTATTTGCAATCTGAATTTTTTTGCTATTAGTAAGAACTGGTAAATATTTGCTTGGTTTTTTTCCTTCCTTTTTTTTTTTCTTTCTTTTGTTCAGATGTGTGTTTTTTGAACTTTTCTCTTAAGGTAATGGCCAAGAGTGGTATTACTAATAAAGAAGATGAACATTTTTATGGCACTTACTACATTTTTCTCTGTTGTCTTCTAGAGAAAATTTAGATCACTCCGTAATGCCACTGTTATTATGGGAATGTTTTACCATAATCTTGCCAGCTTTAGGTATAAGTTCACTTGGTGAAAATGGAATCTCAAGTTTATTTGATTTGCATTTTTATTACTGATGTGGGTACATTTACTGATTTCTTTATTAAAGATTTACTGCATAACACTGTATTCATTTCCTGTGACTGCTCTAACAAATTACTGCAAACTGAATGACTTGAAAGCACCAAATTCTATTTTCTCACACTTTTGGAGGCCAGAAGTCCAAAATCAAGGTGTTGATATAGCTACACTCCTTCCAAAAAGCTCTAGAGGATAATCTATTCCTTGACTATTTTAGCTTCTGGTGGCTGTTGGCATTCCTTGGTGTATAGCTGTATCTCTCTACTCCATCTTCACATCACCTCCTCTTTTTGCATCCCAAACTGTCTCTCCTTCTCTTCTATGAGGCTACATGTAATTACAGTTAGGACTCATTTAGTTAATCCAGGATAAGCTCCTATTCTCCAAAACCTGAACTTAATCACATCTTTTGCCATATAAGGTAATATTAATTCACAGGTTTGGGATTTTAGAACCTGGGCATATCTTTTGGGGATCACCGTGTAGCCTCTGTAACTACTTAACAGTGGTAGACAAAAGAATGTACAATCTTTGCAGGGGAGAGACAGCTAAACCAAATAATTGTAGTAAAATTTTACAAGGTTCTGTGGCAGAATTCTGTACAGGGTTCTGAAATAGCACAAAGGAACAAGTGAGTGGTCAGTTTTATAGGCGAGAGGGTGGATGGGAAGGTTTGGAAAAGCCTGTAAGAAAATGGTCAAATTTGAATGAGTCTTTGAAAGATGTTTATGATGTAAGGGATTTGAAGCAGAAGAGGATATCAGGGGTGAAGACATGAAGTTTGAAAAGGTCTGGTTAATTTGGGAATTTGTAGGTATGATTCGAACTGGATAGGAGACTTGCTAAGAATTTATATGAGAAATGATGGAGTCTCATGGAAAATATAAAAAGTATAGTTAAGCCATTGAGTTGACTAATTATCTGGTCCACTTCTTCACATATCCTTTTCTAAAACAGGTTCTTCAGAACCTTTTCAACATTCTAAGCATGATGGTGATGAGTGAGTTATGATGAGCCAGAGGACAGTAATATGAAATGTACTGAGTTACAACATATATGAGCTAGGAAGGCATTCCTCTGCAAGTAACAGAAAACCCAGATAATGGTGGCTTAAAGAAAATTAAAAGCTTTACCTAGAAACCCACCAGCAGACTTCCATTTGCTTTCCTTTCATTAGACTGGAGTTAGGTGGCAACATCTATCATGAAAAACAGGTGTTTGGTTTGTTGTTGTTTTAATTTATTTTACTGAAGTATAGTTTATTTATAATATTGTGTTAATTTCTATTGTACAGGAAAGTGATTCAGTTATACATATATATACATTCTTTTTCATATTCTTTTCCATTATGATTTATCACAGGATATTGAATAGAGTTCCCTGGGCTATAGAGTAGGACCTTGTTGATTATCATTCTGTATATAATAGTTTCCATCTGCTAATCCCAAACTCCCAATCTCTCCCTCCCCCACTGCCCCTTGTCAACCACAAGTCTGTTCTCTATGTCTGTGAGTATGTTTCTGTTTTGTAGATAAGTTCATTTCTGTCATATTTTAGACTCCACATATAAGTGATATCATATGGTATTTGTCTTTCTCTTTCTGACTTACTTCACTTAGTATGATAATATCTAGGGCCATCCATGTTGCTGCAAATGGCATTATTTCATTCCTTTTTATGGCTGAGTAGTATTCCATTGTATATATGTACCACATCATCTTTACCCATTCATCTTCAATGGGCATTTAGGTTGTTTCCATGTCTTGGCTATTGTAAACAGTGTTGCAATGAACATTGGGGTGCATGTATCTTTTTGAATTATAGTTTTCTCTGGATGTATGCCCAGGAGTGGGATTGCAAGATCATATGGCAACTCTATTTTTAGTTTTCTGAGGAACGTCCATACTGTTTTCCACAGTGGCTGCACCAATTAGCATTCCCAACAACAGTGTAGGAGGGTTCCCTTTTCTCCATACCCTCTCCAGCATTTGTTATTTGTATACTTTTTAATGATGGCCATTCTGACTGGTGTGAGGTGATACCTCATTGTAATTTTGTTTTGCATTTTTCTAATAATTATCAGTATTCAGCATCTTTTCATGTGCCTGTTGGACATCTGTATGTCTTTTTAGATAAATTTCTATTTAGGTCTTCTGCCCATTTTTCTATTGGGTTGGTTTTTTTTGTTACTGAGTTGTATGAGCTGTTTGTAGATTTTGGAAATTAAGCCCCTGTCAGTTACATCATTTGCAAATATTTTCTTCCAATCTGTAGGTTGTCTTTCCATTTTGTTTATGGTTTCCTTTGCTGTGCAAAAGCTTATAAGTTTGATTAGGTCCAACTTGTTTATTTGTGCTTCTATTTCTGTTGCCTTGGGAGACTGACCTAAGAAAACATTGGTAGGATTTATTTCAGAGAATGTTTTGCCTATGTTCTCTTCTAAGAGTTTTATGGTGTCATGTCTTATATTTAAGTCCGTAAGCCATTTTGAGTTTATTTTTTGTGTATGGAGTAAGGGTATGTTCTAACTTCATTGATTTACATGTGGCTGTCCAACTTTCCCAACACCACTTCCTGAAGAGACTGTCTTTTCTCCATTGTATATTCTTGCCTCCTTTGTTGAAGATTAATTGACCATAGGTGTGTGGGTTTATTTCTGGTCTCTGTCTTTTCCATTGATCCATATGTCTGTTTTTGTGCCGGTGCCATGCTGTTTTTATTACTGTGGCTTTCTAGGATTGTCTGAAGTTTGGGAGGGTTATACCTCCAGCTTTGTTCGTTTTCTTCAGGATTGCTTTGGCAATTCTGGGTATTTTATGGTTCTATATAAATTTTAGGATTATTTGTTGTAGTTCGGTGAAAAATGGTATAGGTAATTTGATAGGGATCAGATTAAATCTGTAGATTGCTTTGGGTAGCATGGCCTTTTTAACAATATTAATTCTTCCAATCCAAGAGCATGGGATATCTCCCATTTCTTTAAATCATCTTCAATTTCCTTTATTAATGTTTTATATTTCTCAGCATATGTCTTTCACCTCCTTGGTGAGGTTTATTCCTAAGTATTTTCTTTTTTGATATGATTTTAAAAGGGATTGTTTTTTTCTTTCCCTTTCTGGTATTTTGTTGTTAGTGTAAAGAAATGCAACGAATTTCTGTGTGTTAATCTTGTATCCTGGCTACCTTGTGAATTCGTTTATCAGTTCTGATACTTTTTCTGTGGGTCATTAGGGTTTTCTACATATCATGTCATATAATGACAGTTTTACCTCTTCCCTTCCAATTTGGATTCCTTTTATTTCTTTTTCTTGTCTGATTGCTGTGGCTAGGACTTCCAGTACTATGTTGAATAGAAGAGGTGAGAGTGAGCATCCTTGTGTTGATCTAGATTTTAGCGTGAAGGCTTTCAGTTTTTCATCATTGAGTATTATATTGGCTGTAGGTTTGTCATAGTTTTTATTATATTGAAATATGTTCTCTCTATACCCAGTTTGGTATGAGTTTTTATCATGAATGAATGTTGAATTTTGTCAAATGCTTTTTCTGCATCTGTTGAGATGATCATGTAGTTTTTGTCTTTTCTGTGTCAGTGTGGTGTATCACATTGATTGATTTGCATATTTTGAACCATCCTTGTGACCCTGGGATGAATCCAACTTGGTCATAGTGTATGATCTTTCTTATGTGTTGTTGGATTCAGTCTGCTAGTATTTTACTGAGAATTTTTGCATCTATAATCATCAAAGATATTGGCCAGTAATTTTCTTCTTTTGTAGTGTCTTTGTTTGGTTTTGGTATCAGGGTGATGATGGCTTCATAGAATGTCTTTGGGAGTTTTCCCTCCTCTTCACGCTTTTGGAAGAGTTTGAGAAGGATCAGTATGAGTCCTTTTTTGTGTGCTTGGTAGGATTCGCCTGTGAAGCCGTCAGGCCCTGGACTTTTCTTTGTAGGGAGTTTTTTTATTACAGATTCTATTTCACTTCTAGTGATTGGTCTGTCCAAAGTATTTTTTCTTGATTCAATTTTGGTGGGATGTTTCTAGAAACTTGTCCATTTCTTCTAGGTTGTTCAATTTGTTGGCATATAATTGTTCATAGTATTCACTTATGGTTTTTTGTATTTCTGCAGTATCAGTTGTGATTTCTCCTCTTTCACTTCTCATTTTGTTTATTTGAATCCCCTCTCTTTTCTTCTTGGTGAGCCTATCTAGAGGTTTGTCAATCTTGTTTATCCTTTCAAAGAACCAGCTCTTGGTTTTATTGATTTCTTTCTATTGTTTTTTTAACCCCTATTTCATTTATTTCCTCTCTGGTCCTTATTATTTCCTTCCTTCTGCTTACTTTGGGTTTTGTTTGTTCTTCTTTTTCTAATTCTTTTAGGTGTTAGGGTAGGTTTTTATTTGGGATTTTTCTTGTTCTTTGAGGGAGGCCTGTATCACAATGAACTGCCCTCTAAGAACTGCTCTGCTGTAGCCCATGGATTTTTGTATGATTGTATTTTCATTGTCATTTGTCTCAAGGTATTTTTTAATTTCCTCTTTGATTTCATCATTGACCCATTGGTTTTTTTGGTAGCATGTTGTTTAGTCTCCATGTAATCTTTTTTTTTTTTTTTCTCATTTCTTTTTCTGTGGTTGATTTCAGTTTCATGCTGTTGTGGTTAGAAAACCTGCTTGAAAAAACTTCTATACTCTTAAATTTGTTGAGGCTTGTTTTGTGCCTCAGTATGTGGTCAACCCTAGAGAATGTTCCATGTGCACTTGAAAAGACTGTGTATTGGATTTTTTGGATATAATGTCCTGAAAATATCAATTAAGTCTAAATGCTCTAGTGTATCATTTAGGATCTCTGCTGCGTTATTGATTTTCTGTCTAGAAGATCTGTCTATTGATTTGAGTAGGGTGTTTAAGTCTCCTACTATTATTGTACTCCCATCCCTTTTCCCCTTTATGTCTGTTAGTATTTGTTTTATGTATTTGGGTGCTCCTATATTGGGTGCATATACGTTGACGAATGTAATATCCTCCTCTTGTATTGATCCTTTCATCAGTATATAGTGTTCTTCTTTATCTTTATTTATGACCTTTGTTTTAAAGTTCATTTTGCCTGATATGAGTAGTGCTACCCCTGCTTTCTTGTCATTTCTGTTTGCATGAGATATCTTTTTCCATCCCCTCACTTTTAGTCTGTGTCCTTCACTCTGAAGTGGGTCTCTTGTAGACAGCATATGGTAGGCTCTTGTTTTTTAATCCAATCTGCCACTCTGTATTTTTTGATTGCAGCATTTAGTCCATTGACATTTAAGGTAATTATTGATAGGTATGTATTTATTGCCATTTTTAACCTTGTTTTCCAGTTGATTTTGTATTTTTTCTTTGTTCCTTTCTTTTTGTTTTTCCTTTTGTGGTTTGATAATTTTCTTTTGTATTATACTTGTTCTCTTCTTTTTGGTTTTTGTGAATCTGTTGTATGTTTTTTGATTTTTGGTAACCCATATGGTTTTCAAGTATGTTAACCCATTACTATATCTACTTGCTTTAGACTGATAATCATATAGGCTCAAACACATTCTAAAATTACAAAATCTATATTTTTTTACTCTCCTACCCGGCATTTTATGATTTTGATACCCTCTTTTACATCTTCATGTTTATCCTTTTTCTGTTCATTTTGCTTATCATCCCTTTCACAAAAATGTTTTTGTTTTTTACTTTAATCTGTATCCTGGCTTAAGTGATTTACTTTCCATTTTTGATTTTCTCTTTTATATAGATTATTGCTTCTTTTCTATTTAGAGAAGGCCTTTAATTATTTCTTTTAGTATAGGTTTAGTATTGCTGTTATTCTTTTAGTTTTTGCTCTTCTGAGAAATTCTGTCTCTCTCCTTGTATTCCAAATGATAATCTTGCTGAGTAGAGTATCCTAGATTGCAGATTTTTTCCTTTCAGGACTTTGACTATATCTTGCCACTCCTTTCTGTCCTGCAATGTTTTCTATAGGAAAATCAGGTAATAGCCTTATGGTGGTTCCTTTGCAATTAACTCTTTTTACTCCCTTCTGGCCTGCAGTGTTTTCTATAGGGAAATCAGGTAATAGCCTTATGCGGGTTCCCTTGTAATTAACCCTTTTTCTCTTGGTGCCTTTAGAATCCTCTCTTTATCTTTAACTTTTGCCACTTTAATCATAATATGTCTTGGTGTAGGTCTGCTTGGGTTCATCTTGTTTGGGACCCTCTGTGCTTCCTGTGCCTAGATATCTGTTTCCTTCTTTAGGTTTGGGAAGTTTTCAGCCATAATTTCGTCAAATACATTTTCGATCCCCTTGTCTCTTTCTTCCCCTTCTGAAATTCCTATTATGCCTAGATTGGCACACTTTATATTTAAGATTTTAAAAACTTTTATTGTGGACATATAATAATATAATGAATCCCCCTCTGTGGACCATCATTCAGCTTCAAAAATTGCCAACTATTGGCTAACTTTGTTTCATCGATGCCCTCATGTACTCACCCTGCCCATATTATTATGTTTTAGTTAATAGACTTTTTTTTTTTTTAGAGAAGTTTTAGGTTCACAAAAAATTAAGCAGATAATATGCAGCATTCCCACCTCTCCCTCTTCACCCAGTTTCTCCCATTATTAACATCTTGCATTAGTGTGGTACATTTGTTACAATTGATGAACAATACTGAGACATTATTATTAACCAAAGTCTATAGCTTATATTGCAGTTCATTCTTTGTGTTGTACAGTTCTATGAGCATAAGCTGTTTATTCCACAATTTATAGAGTCGATTATCCCTAAGACCATAAATGTCTGGACTAAATGTAAACTGCCTTCTAAATCTTTAGTCCAGGAACCAGTGAAGTGATAAAAAAAAGCCCTTGGAACTAACTGAAAATTGTAAAGTTGAGACAACAGCAGACCATACTAAAAATCACCACTCCTGGTACATAAAAGCAACTGTAGCGCAAGTCATCTTTGCCCAAAGTGTGGGTGGGGCTGTGGGCTGAGGAGGAGCCTTCATCCTGCCCTGGCCCTTGTGGGCCTGGAGGAGACAGAACCCACTCTTCAAGGAACAGTAATTTTAATTGAAACAACATTGTTGAGGCAGCAGGAGCAGGAAGGAGAGCGTAGAACTTTCCACAAGCATGACTGGAGTCAGAACCTCCGAGGTCCTTGCAGCAGGGAAGAGAGGCCTTTGAGTCAAGTACTGCAGTTCAGTGCTTTGGCCTGGGTGCTATACATGTCACTTCTACTCAGACTTCCTTAGCTGCAAGGAGGCATGTGGCTGTGCCCGGCTTCAAGGGAGAGCGGAAGTATCCTACCTTAACGGCAGTGTCCATGTACTCCAGTTGCTGGGGCCTCCACGGACTGTGACCCATGGAGACTGCTGCTGCCGTTAAGTCCCAGAGGTGGGGATGGGGGAGAGGTTCGGGGCTGCTTCAAGGCCTGGGCCCCACCAGTGGGTGACCCTGGCGAGGGCTCTGGAGCTCTGCAGGACAGCCCTCAGCCTGTCCCTGAGCCCCCAGCTCACCTTCCAGCCTGAGGCCAGAGGGCCTGGAGGGCCCAGGGAGAAGGCTGTGATCCTCCTCTCACTGCACTCTCCGCAGCGAGGACCACTGCCAGGCTGATTGTTGGCAGAGCAGGACCTCTAACCACTGGCAAGCTTTATATTATCCCATAGATCTTTTATATTGCTTCCATTTTTTTCATTTCTTTTATATTGGCTTTCTGTCTGCTGTTCTGATTGGGTGATTTACATTATTTTGTCTTTCAGAACACATTTGTTCTGCATTATTCAGTCTGCTATTTATTGCCTTTAGCTCAGCTTTCATCTGGGCAACTGAGTTTTCTAATTTTTCTTGGCTCCTCTATATAGTTTCTAGTTCCTTTTTACAGTAATATGTATTTCAATTATAGCCTTTCTTAATTCCTTCAGTATTTTCACTATCTCCTTTTTGAAATCAGTATCTATTAGATGAAGATGTCTGTTTCACTGTTTGTTCTTTCAGGGCAATTCTCTTGATGTTTTAATTGGGAGTGGTTGTTCTGCTTCTTCATTTTACTTATATTTCTCTTACTCTATGAGTTTAGGAGAAACAGTTAACTACTGTGGTCTTGGAGGGCAATTTTTATGTGGGAGTATCCATGTGTAGCCTGCATAGGTTTAATATTTTTGGTGGGAGGGCTGTTTTTAGTATGGCTGCCTCTTTCCTCAGTGTGTGCTGGCCGTTATCACCTTAAAAGGGGGTGTGACTGGTGTTGTGGTGACCCGAGCCTGAACTGAATGTTGAGCGGAGCCTCCTCTTTGCTCTGTGGTTGTCACAGCCCTGTTGGCGGCAGTGTCTGCCCCCTAGTTGTTGGAGTAGAAACCCTCAGATCTGTTTCTGATGTGTGGTGTGAGATAGGTGGAATTGGAGCACTCCCACTGAGAGAGGAGCCACTGAGTGTTCCTCTACCGGAGCTCTCCACTGTGAAGTGCGTGCCATGGTGTCACCTGAAACCCATTGTGAAAGCTCACAAAGTATACTGTTGGTGGCATGCCCTTGGCCCCACCTCAACTTTGGGAATGCAGGCAGTAGTCCCTGGTGTCCCTCAGGCCCTGTGTTTACAAAGCCACCAGCGCAAATCAACCAGTGCAGATCCACTGAAGTCAGGTACCACGACTGCAGTAGTTGCACACCTGGACCCACCATGGGAGCTATGGAAGCAACGCAGACCCTGTCCCAGCCTGCATGTGCGTGCACCCACAGAGCCCACAGATGCTAAGGCCAGACCCATCAGAGCTGCAGGAGCACCCGTTGTCCATTCAGATGTTGTGCAGTTGCTGAGTTTTTACAAAGCCAGTGGCCGTGGCATAAATCTGCAGATCACACAGTTGTGGGGAGATGGCTTAGATTTCAGCCCCGCTTCCTAAGTTGTGTGACCTCTGGTAATCAACTCGGATTTCAGCCCTGCCTCCACTTGTGGGCAACCCCCTGGCACTTGCGTGCTCCCAGAGCTTGTAGAGGTGGTGCCAAGCCAGCTGAGAGCATGCAGAGAAGGAGGCTGCTATGGCGACCCCGCCCCTCCCTTCACTCACATGCACGTTAACAATGGGGTTTCAGTGGCAGTCCCACTCCCTCTGTGAGCATGCCAAGTGTGAGGCTGCTAATGGCAGGCACCGCCCCTCCCTTCTCACACCCCCTTAACAATGACACTTCGCTTCTATGGCGGGCCCAGGCTTCTTCCATGTATACCCACCAGTTGTCGCTGTACCACACTCCAGCCCCTTCCTGCTGTCTCCACACAGCCAACTCCAGTCCTCCCCCTGGGTCTGTCCTCTAAAGCTGGAGTATCAGCACCCAGCCCCCGTGTGCACCAGCCAATGTGCATCTCAGGCTGGGGAGTGCAGGGCAGTGGCCTAGACCATCTGTTCTGGTCTCTCTATGCAAACTGGCTGCTGCTGTCTCCTCTGAGCCTCTGAAGCTCCCTTTCTGTCCCATATGAGGGGGCTTCCGAGGTATGGGAACCTTTTCCTCTTTCATGACTCCCTCCCAGGGACACAGGGCCCATCCCACTTCCCTTTTTTTTTTTTCTTTCATCCTACCCAATTACATGGAGATCTTTCTTGCACTTTTAGGTTCTGAGATCTGCCAGGTTCAGTAGGTATTCTGTGAGAATTGTTCCACAGAGATGTATTTTTCATGTATTTGTGGATGGAGGTGACCTCCATGTCCTTCTATTCTGCCACCTTGATTGGAGCCTCCAGTATGTGGTTTTTTGAGAGTATATTAGATCATAAACAGAACTAGCTATATAAACACTGAGAACCAAGCTTTTGTGAAAAATAAGATTTTGTAATTTGCCTCTTGCATGTGAATTTAAAGTTCTAAATTTTAAAACTGTGTGCAAATTTTAAAAACATTTTATTACAACCATGAAAAATGTCAGAGGCATGGAATTTTGAGCTGGTGAGACCTTGGTGTATCCAATCTGCTTTCATGCTATTAATATTTGTAACACTAATGAATGTTGAAAACAATATAAATTTTCATATTATTTTTAGGGACGAGACATAGATCTCTCTCATAGCAGTGAATCTCAAACAGTGAAGAAGTTCGATGCTTCCATTTCATTTCCACCAGTAAATTTAGAAATTATAAAGAAGCAACTAAATACTAGGTAAGTAATATTAATTTTAAAATTTACGTTTGTCATAGACATTTAATAGTAAAAAAAATTAGCACTATAATCTTTTTAACTATTAAATATTAGTATTAAACAGATTTATAGGAAAAAATTAGCACCACCTGTGTTACCACATTAACATAACTGATTTCCTTTTTTATATGTCTTTTAGTGTTATCATATAGTTATAATCAATAAAATCCAGTTCTGCTTTTTTCACTTACTATTTTTGTTAGCATTTATCTGCATTGTTAAATAGCCTTTAATTTTTCAAAATAATGTGTCGGGAGTGATGGCAGCAAGATGCCAGAATAAGAAGCCCTAGACTTCGTTGCCTCACAGAGATACCAACTTAACAACAACATACTGTCCAAAAAGCCTTTATGAGTACTCCAGAAATCAGGAAGTTGTAGTACCCCAGGCAAGCTCAAAGCCCAAAATAGCCACATCGTAATGGGTAAGAAAAACCATTTCATTCCAACTGCATCTAGCCCCTCTCACAAGCCAGCACTGCTTTTGATGGAGAGAAAAAACCCAAGTCATAGCTTTTCCACTGGGAAGGAGAAAGAAGAGTGGAACACTGTCTTTTGGAAGTACTGCCCAAAGGACTTGTTTCTGTCTTGTCTGTCTCAGAGCACTGATGGGGAACCATCATACATTAGATGCCTGAGGGCCACAGAGGACAAGAAAGAGCTAAGCAGCCTGTTGCAGAGCCAGAAAGTCTGCAGTACTACAAACACCAGAGGGAACAAGAGACTACAGAATCCTGAAAAAGAAACCCACAAATCTCTATAATTAGGAAATTTCATATAGAAGCCCAGAGAAGGTGCATCCCCCAGGAAAGGTTTGAGAAGACACTCTTCCCCACACAACACCACTGGGAATCTCCAGTCAGGCTGATTGAAATGCACTTAAGGGAAACAGCTTCATATGGGGGAGAAAGTCCCCTTAAGTGCGTTTTCAAATACACAAAACACAAGAGAAAGATAACCAGATACATGAAGAAACAAGGAAACATGGCCCAATCAAAGGGCCAAAATTAATTCCAGAACTAAAAGAAACAGAGGTCTATGAATTACCTGACAGAGAATTCAGAATAATCTTCTTAAAGAAGATGAATGTGCCATAAGAGATCACAGACAACTAAAGAAATCAGGGAGATGATACATGAACAAGGTTGGAATACCAACAGAGTTGGAAACTAAGAAAGAACCAGAGGTTCTAGAGCTGAAAGTGTAATAACTGAACTAAAAAATTACTGAAGGTAGCAGACTATATCAAGCAGAAGAAACAAGCGAGACCTCAAAGAGTGATCATTTGAAATTACCAAGTCAGAGTAACAAAAAGAGAAAAGAATAAAGAAAAGTGAAGAAAGCCTAAGGGATTTATATGATGCTATCAAGCAGAACAACATATACATTATGGGAATCCAAGAAGGAGAAGAGTAGCAGAATGGGACAGAGAGCTTATCTGAAGATATAATGGCCAAAGACTTATCAGCCTGAGGAAGGAAATGGGCATTCAACTTCAAAAAGTTAAAAGGACTCCAACAAGGATGAACACAAGGAGGCTTACACTGAGACAATTATAATCAAACTTTCTAGATACAAAGAATTTAAAAAGCCACAAAACAAAAGCACCTCATCATGTACAAGAGAGCCCCGTAAGATTAACAGGAGACTTCTCAACAGAAGCATTACAGGGGCCAGAAGGGAGTAGGATGATATATTCAAAGCACTGAAAGAAAGAAACTGCCAACAGAGATTACTGTATCCAGCAAAACTGTCCTTCATGTATGAAGGAGAAATAAAGACCTCAGGTAAACAAAGCTGAGGGAGTTCATTGCACTAGACCTGCCTTACAAAAATTGCTGAAAGATATCCTTCAAGTTGAAATGAAAGGACACGAGACAGTAGCATGAAGCATACAAAAATACGAAGTTCTCTGGTAAAGGTAAATAAATATATAAATACAGAATCCTGTAATACTGTAAGAGTGGTGTGAAAATCCCTTTTAATATAGAATTTTAAAGGTAAAAGCACAAAAATAACTATAACGTTAATGGATACAAAATTTTTAAGTGTAATTTGTGATATCAATAACAAGATATGGAGGGGGAGATATAAAGGAGTAGAGTTTTTGTATGTGATTGAAGTTAAGATGTTGTCAGTTTAAAATAGATTATTAGAATTATAAGATGTTTTTTGGTAATCCCCATGGTAAACAAAAAGGAAATACCTACAGAAGATATGCAGAGGAAAATGAAAATGATCCAGAGCACATCACTACAAAAAAAAATCAACAAAACAGAAGGCAGCAAGAGAGGGAGAGGGACAAAATAACAAGACAGACAAAAAACAATTTAAAAATAACAATTGTAAGTCCTTCCATATCAGTAATTACTTCAAATGTAAATGGATTATATTCTATAATCAAAAGACATATAGTGGCTGAATAGGTTGGGAAAAATAAAAGAAGCAAGATCCGGGAATTCTCTGGTGGTCCAGTGGTTAGGATTCTGTGCTTTCACTGCCTAGCACCTGAGTCTGATCTCTGGTCAGGGAACTAAGGTCCCACAAGCCGCACAGCCAAAAAATTTTAAAAAGCAAGAGCCAACTATATACTATCTGCAAGAGGCTCACTTAGATTTAAGGATGCATATAGGATGAAAGTGATAGGATTGCAAAAATATTCCATGAAAACAGTAAACAAAAGAGAGAGGAGTGGCATTACTTAGAGAAAAGAATTTTAAGTTTAAAACTACAAGAGACAAGTATATTATGTAATATAAAAGGGTCAATTTATTGGGACAATCTAGCAATTATTTATATATATATGTATGCAACAGTAGAGCACCTAACTGTATAAAGCAAATATTGACAGAGCTGAAGGGAGAAATAGCAACATTATAATAGTATGAGACCTCAATATCACACTTTCAAATAATTGATGAAATAAACAGAGAATCTTAAGGAAACAGTGATCTTGAACAAAGCTAAATGAACCTAACAAATATATGGAATGTTCCACCCAACAGCAGCAGAATATACTTTCTTTTCAAGCACACAGATCATACTCTGCAGGATAGATCCCACATTAGGTCACAAACAAGTCTTAACAAATTTAAGGTTGAAATCATACCTTTTCCAAGCACAGTGCAGTGAGACTAGAAATCAATAACAGAAAGGGAAAGGGAAAATTCACAAATGTGTGGAAACTAAACACACTCTTGAACAACCAATGTACCAAAGAAGAAATCAAAATGGAAACTATAAAGTATCTTGAGGCAAATGAAAACAAAAACACCAAAAGTTATGGGATGCAGCAAAAGCAGTACTAAGAGGGAAGTTTATAGCAATGAACACATTAAAAAAGAAGAAAGATATCAAATCAACAACCTAACTGTACCTCAAAAAACTTAAAAAAGAACAAACTGAGCCCAGAATTATCAGAAGGAAGGAAATAGTAAAGATTACAGCAGAATTAAACATAATAGAGCATAGAAAACAACTGAAGAAAAATCAAAACTGAAAGTTGTTTTTTTTTTTTAAGATCAAAAAAATTGACAAACCCTTAGCCAGGCTAAGTGAAAAAGAGAATAGGTTCAAATAACAAAAATAAGAGAGAGAAATGTTACAGCTAATGCCACAGAAACAAAAAGGATCATAAGATACTACTCTAAACAATTATACACCAACAAACTAGATAACCAAGAAGAAATGGATCAATTTCAAGAAACATACAACCTACCAAGACTGATTTATAAAGAGATGAAAAATTTGAACAAAACCTGTTACTAGTTAGGAGATTGAATTAGTAGTTAAAAACCTACCAACAAAGAAAAGCCCAGGACAGATAACCTCACTGTATAATTCTACCAAACATTTAAAGATGAATTAACACCATTCCTTCTCAAACCCTTCCAAAAACTGAAGAGGCGATAACATTCCCAAACTCATTCTATGAGGTCAGCATTACCCTGATCCCAAAATCTCAGACAAAGATAGTACAAGAAAAGAAAGTTAATAAGCCAGTATCCCTGATGAATATTGATGTAAAAACCCTCAGGAAAATACTAGCAAATGTAATTAACAATACATTAAGAGGATTATACACATGACCAAGTGGGATTTATTCCTGGAATACAAGGATGATTCATAAGAAAATCAGTGTGGTATACTACATTAACAGAATGAAGGGCAAAAACCACATGATCATCTCAATTGATACAGAAGACACCTTTGACAAAATTAAGCACACTTTCATGATAAAAACCCTCACCCAACTAGGAATAGGAAGAAATTACTTGAACATAATAAAGGCCATATACGAGTAGCCCACAGCGAACATCATATTCAGTGGTGGAAAACCAAAATCTTTCCCTGTAAGATCAGGAACAAGGCAAGGATGCCTATTCTTGTCACTTCTATTCAAAGTATTGGGAGTCCTAGCCAGAGAATTCACGCAAGAAAAATAAATAGATAAATAAATAAATAAAAGACATCCAAATAGGAAAGGAAGAAGTAAAATTATCTCTGTTCACAGATGATATGATCTTTTATGTAGGAAAGCCTGAAGACTACACTTACACACACACACACACACACACACACACACACACACACACACCCTGTTAGAGCTAATAAACAGATCTAGCAAATTGCAGAATGAAATATCAACACACAAAAATCAGTTGTTTCTATGCACTAACAATGAAAAGTCCAAAACTATATATTTAGAAAACACTCATTTACAATAGAATTAAAAAGAATAAAATTTAGGAATTAACTTAGTCAAGGAGGCAAAAGATTTGTACATCAAAAATTATAAAACATTGCTGAAAGAAATTGAAGACATAAGTAAATGGAAAGACATCCCATGTTCATGGATTAGAAAACTTAATACTGTTAAAATGTCCATATTACCCAAAGCAATCTATAGATGCAATGCATTCTCTATCAAAATCCCAATGGCATTTTTTGCAGAAATAGGAAGAAATCCTGAAATTCATATGGAATCTCAAAGGACCCAAGAAAGAAAAAGCACAGGCAACAAAAGCAAAAATAGACAAGTGGGACTACATCAAACTAAAATGTTTCTGCCTAACAAAGGAAATAATCAACAGAGTGAAAAGGCAACCAACGGAATAGGAGAAAATATTTGTAAACCATATATATGATAAGTGGTTAATACCCAAAATATATAAGTAGCTCATATAACTCAACAACAGACTATCCAACTGAAAAATGGGCAAAGGACTGGAATAGACATTTCTCAAAGAAGACATACAAGTGGTGAACAAACATGAAAAGATGCTCAACATCACCAATCAGGGAATTAACAAATCATAACCACACTGAGCTATCACCTCATACCCATTAAGGTGGCCACTATGAAAAATACAGAAATTGACTAGTATTGTCAAAGATATAGAGAAAAGGGAACTCTTATACACTGTTGGTGGGAATGTAAAATGGTCAGCTGCTATGGAGAACAATTTCCGAAAAAGTTAAAAATAGAATTACCATATGATCCAGCAATCCAACTTTTGGATATATAGCCAAAAGAATTCAAAAGAAAACAGTTCAAGAGATATTTGCACATTACAGCATTATTTACAATAGCTTGGAGATAGAAGCAACTTAAATGTCCATCAGCAGATGAATGGGTAAAGAAAATGTGGTATTTACACACAATGGAGTATTATCAGTGGTAAAAAAAAAAGAAATCCTGTCATGCCACAACATGGATGAACCTTGAGGACTAAGAGAAATAAACCAGTTACAAAAAGATAAATACTGCATGATTCTACTTATATGAAGTATCTAAGGTAGTCATACTCTTTGGAACTGAAAGTAGAATGGTGGTTGCCAAGGGTGGGGGGAAATGGGGAGTTGTTGATCAGTGGGTATAGAATTTCAGTTCTGCAAGATGAAAAAGTTCTAAAGATCTGTTATACAACAATGTGCATATCGTTAACACTACTGTAATATACTTTAATGGTTAAGATTGTAAATTTTGTTATATGTTTTTGACTGCAATAAAAAATAATAAGCATATTAGTAACATTTTGTTCATTGATACAGTTAGTATATCATGATTTATTTAAGTATTTCTGTGTTAGACATTGACATTTTGATTTCTAAATTTGTCTATTATAAATAATGCTACAGATGTTCATTATGAACGTTTTGTTCCTATAAGTCACTTAAACTGTTATTTTCTTTTTTTTTATAAATTTATTTATTTATTTTTGTCTGTGTTGGGTCTTCATTGTGGTGCACGGGCTTCTCATTGTGGTGGCTTCTCGTTGCGGAGCACGGACTCTAGGCGTATAGGCTCAGTAGTTGTGGCTCACGGGCTCTAGAATGCAGGCTCAATAGTTGTGGTGCACAGGCTTAGTTGCTCCGCAGCATGTGGGATCTTCCCAGATCAGGGCTCGAACCCGTGTCCCGTGCATTGGCAGGCGATTCTTGACCACTGCACCACCAGGGAAGTCCCGAAACGGTTATATTATTTCTTAAGATAAGTTTCTGGGGAAAGTTAACTGCAGCAAAATTAGGCATATTTTTATGGTTCTTGATACAAATACATTTCTAAAGCACAGCTAACCATTCATTATCTATTGCTATTAATAGTTATCTCTTAAATAGTATTAATCTCACGTTTATAAATAGTATTTTTTGTTAAAAATAAGGCAAACCCCGTAATAGTTTATTTTGTTTTAAATATTTATATATTTTCTGTTTTACTACTTAGGATCTAGTGTGCATCTTTAGATATATGAAAGAATGAGTATGACAGTAAAAGTCTCATTAGTCCTTACAACATTTAATACAAGGAGAGAGCTTGGTTCTCCTGCCACCAAAGCAAGTATTCTTAAAGAACATTTTCGTTGCTTTTTTTTATACCTGGGAATTTTTTTCTAATACCTTGGAATAGGTTCAGAATTTTCTCCCCCTGTATCTTTTGTATAAATCAGGTTTACAGTAGCTTCATTCCTTGATCACACTGCAACTAAAATATGTTGGTCATGGTTTATTTAAATAGTTTGATGCAGAAAAGGACCTTCTGTAACATTTTATTGTGAAAGATATGAAAATTTTAGATGTACCATTTTTAGATTTCAGGTTATCTCTGTATTCTAGGAGGTTGGCAAACTACCAGCCTACTGCCCCTTTTTGTATGTAAGGTTTTATTGAAACATAGCCATGCTTGTGCAATGTATTGTCTGTAGCTGCTTTTGTGCTACAGCATAAAATTGAGGAGTTACAACAGCAACCATCGAGCTTCCAAAGCCTAAAATGTTTACTATCTGGCCCTTTACCAAAAAAGTTTGCCAGCCTCTGTTCTAGGTCATTGTTTTTCAGTAGTGATGTTAAGTGATGAGATTATCTTGATTAAAGATGATTTTTGTAATGTTTTCACTATCATTTACTCTCCTTCTGATACAGAGCTAGAATTATAGATAGATTGCATCTAGAATCACATATAACTCAGAACTTTTTTTTTTTGAGATTGTGTTTGAGAGAGTTGTCTTGCATGAGTAATAGAACAGAAAAAAATAGCAGACCACTGATATAGATTAGCATTTCACTTTATCCAGATAAATGTTATTTTTAACTTTAGTGTACTTTATTTTTTTTATTAACGGGGTTCTTTATTTTAAAAGAAAATATATTTTATGGTTTAAAGACAGAAAAGTCAAACAGTACAAAAGCTTATACAGAGAAAAGGAAGTCATCTTCCCCAGAGGAAACCATTTCTACCAGTTTCCTATGTTTCCTTACAGAAGTAATATATATGTATGTCTGTGTAAGCACATATGTACTTATATATTGCCCCATTTTTAATACAAAATTGAAGCACACTTATATACCCTGTTCCATACCTTGTTTTTCCATATATGTACTTACACATTTACTGCTGTAACCGGCAATACTACACTTAAAGCATTTAAAGCTACACTTTAATACTACACTTAAAGCATTAATAATGCTTGCTGTACATTATTATCTTGATTTATTTCTTAACTGCCTCTGTTTTTTATATAAAGCAAGGAAAGACTTTCAGAGACAAATGCAGTAGTCATTGTTCAAGGGAAACTTGAGAAGAGGACATTTGGCCTAAGCAAGTGCTTGCTAATGAGTTTTCATTTTAGAGGAGGTTAGCAGAAGTTTAATTTTTTTTAATTGTTTGATTCAAGTCCAAATACTATGAATTTGTTATTTCATTTAGTTAATTCTCTAATTCTAATGTGCTCACAGTGTCAAATATTAGTGTAAAACACATTCTAGATTTTTTGTGTGTTTCTTATATGTAAGGGGTAAGTGAATTTTAAAAGATAAGCAGATGTTGAATTGTATTTGAGAGTTTTTTTATGTTACATCAGTTGATACATGTGATATTCACAAGAGCTGAAAGAAACTGGGCTTTCTGAACATCAACAGAGCAGTATAGGGGCTACAGCAACAACAGAGGGAATGAAATGCACCTCACGGAACATCAAATTCTAATGACAAAACAGAAACCATTATGAGTCACAAAACAGATAAATTATATCAAATCATAACATGCTCAAATGGTTTTAATACCAGCTCAGATACCCATATTGCAAGGAAGACCACAGACTGATTTAACAGTAACTCCACATGGACTCCTGTGTTTCAAATATAAAACCACTGATTATTGCAGGAACTCACCTTGTTTATAAAATCTGATCAATCCACAATTACTAACTTCTCCTCTAAGACTAACTTATGATTAGCTCCAGCACCTAAAAATCTTTAAGTGTCCTTTCCTACCTTTCCCTTTGAAACCTCTTTTATCCTGGTGTTTTCCTTTGCTCTACAAGTCTTATAAACCCAGGTTCATATGATTGTCAGTTTACTTGGTGGTCTTTATAAGGTAGATTTGAAAAAATTTTTCATTAGACCGCTACTTACTATAATAGAAATAAAACTTTGTAATATAAAGCAATTTTTATTTATTTTTATTTTATATTTATTTAGATTAACATTACTACAGGATACTCACCGCTCACACCTGAGGGAATATGAAAAATATATACAAGATGTCAAGAGCTCAAAGAGTACCATCCAGAACCTAGAGAATTCATCAAATCAAGTTCTAAATTTTAAATTCTATAAAAGCATGAAAGTTTATGTGGATAATTTAATTGACTGTCTTAATAAAAAGGTACATATCTATAAATATGTAATCATTTCCTTTTTATGGAGAAATTCCCTTACAATGTGATTTTTTTAAAAGTCTAAATCCCATAAGTAAATATTTCATCTAGGACTCTTGCTACACATTTTTGACATACTGGAGTATTAAGTGTTCCCTCAATGTTGGACAGTTAGACGTTTTTTGTAATCATTTTGCAACTTATAAATAGCAGTATACATTTTAAAAATTCCATCTGTTTAAGAAAAGTTCCTAGAAAGTAAATTATTAAGTGAAAGGGTCTAAATATTTTTAAGGCTTACGAAACATTGCTAAATTATCCTCCAGAAAGATTGTATCTAGTTTACTACATTAAAAAATGGTTTTTGTTTTTACATATTTATTTTGATCTCAAACAAACCCTTTGTTTTGTTAACACATGTAGTTTTTCTTCTTTTGAATAATTGTGTCCTTTGCCCTGCTATCTTCTTGGTTTATACGGAGGTTTTTTGTGGGGTTTTTTTCCTTTTTTCTTTTTCCAGTATATGGTGAACAGTTCTTTATTGCTTAAAAATTTTAGTGCTTTATCCTATTTGATGTAGGTAAACATTCCAATTTGCTTTGTCTTTTGGTTTTGTTTGCAATGGTTTTTTCACATTAGATATGTTTTTTTGTTTTTAATTTTTTTTTTTTTTTTTTTTTTAATTTTATTTATTTATTCATTTATGGCTGTGTTGGGTCTTCGTTTCTGTGCGAGGGCTTTCTCTAGTTGTGGCAAGCGGGGGCCACTCTTCATCGCGGTGCGCGGGCCTCTCACTATCGCGGCCTCTCTTGTTGCGGAGCACAGGCTCCAGACGCGCAGGCTCAGCAGTTGTGGCTCACGGGCCTAGTCGCTCCGCGGCATGTGGGATCTTCCCAGACCAGGGCTCGAACCCGTGTCCCCTGCATTGGCAGGCAGACTCTCCACCACTGCGCCACCAGGGAAGCCCCTATTTTTAATTTTTTTTATTGAAGTATAGTTGATTTACAACGTGTTAGTTTCTGGTATACAGCAAAGTGATTCGGTTATGTATATGTATGTTCATTTTCATATTTTTTTCCATTATGGTTTATTACAGGATATTGAATATAGTTCCCCGTGATGTACAGTAGGACCTGGTTGTTTATTTTATATATAGTAGTTTGTATCCACTAATCCCAAACTCCTAATTTATCCCTCCCCCACCCCCTTTCTCCTTTGGTAACCATAAATTTGTTTTCTATGTCTGTTTCTGTTTTGTAAATAAGTTCATTTGTATCATATTTTAGATTCTGCATATAAGTGATATCATATGGTATTTGTCTTTCTCTTTCTGACTTATTTCACTTAGTATGATAATCTCTAGGTCCATCCATGTTGCTGCAAATAGCATTATTTCATTCTTTTTTATGGCTGAGTAGTATTCCATTGCGTGTGTGTGTGTGTGTGTGTGTGTGCATGCATGTGTACACCACATCTTCCTTATCCATTCATCTGTCAGTGGACATTTAGGTTGTTTCCATGTCTTGGCTATTGTAAATAATGCTGCTGTGAACATTGGTGTGCATGTATCTTTTCGAATTAAGAGTTTTCTCCAGATACATGCCCAGGAGTGGGATTGCAAGATCATATGGCAACTCTATTTTTAGTTTTTTAAGGAACCCCCATACTGTTTTCCATAATGGCTGCACCAGTTTACATTCCCACCAACAGTGTAGCAGGGTTCCCTTTTCTCCACACCCTCTCCAGCATTTGTTATATGTAGACTTTTTGATGTTGGCCATTGTGACCAGTGTGAGGTGATACCTCATTGTAGTTTTGATTTGCATTTCTCTAGTAATTAGCAATGTCATCAGATGTTTTGAAATTTTTGTGTTAATCAGATTTATGAATCATTCTTTTCCATTATAATTTCTGTTTTTGTTTTATACATACTAAGTCCTTACACTGGGGTCTTAAGTTGTCCTTTTTTTAAAGTAGACTAATCATTTTAAAAATATACTCTACTTTCTGCATTACTTTTAATTTACTTTTAAAATATTATAAATAATTGTATTTTCTGCCCTATTGTTTTAAGTTGACTACCTTTAATATCACTTGGTAGTTACTTTTCTGAAATATCTATTACAATGTAACTTTCTTCATTCATCCTTGAAGAATTCCACTGTCAAAGGCTTGAATCCATAGCATTAGCTATGGAACATCGTTGGAGTTGGGGGGATTGTTGCCCAAGAAATATAAAAATGCCAATTTCAACTAATCACTCAATTCTTCTTGACAGCTTTCTTACTTGTCTGGTTAGGTCTCTTCCGTTCTCTATTTTTTTCAAATTTTACCAGTTTCCTCAAGTGTTCCCTACAGTCTGCCCCTGCTCAGCCTGTGAAAAATAGCTGCAGTCATCATTTCCTCCTTCTCTTTTAGCTCAAAAAAGAATCCTTCTTCTTATCTATCCACTCTTACCATGTTCCTGACTCCAGCCCATTAGGTTTTATTATTTATAGCTGTTTTAATACACTAAGTTGATTTTCTAGTTTTATTAGTATTAAAAGTATTGGAAGCTAGGTCTGTTCCTCACAATGTTCTTTTAATTGAGATGAGATGGTATAAAAAATGTTTCTGTATATGAGAATTGAGCATGTAATGTGCTTATAGATAAATATTATTTTTTATAATTCATTAATGATGACCCACAAAATGTTACTTATATATGTATTTCAGATTATCAACATCCAAGAAATAGAATCAGCCATGCATGCACTCCTTGTAAAACAAGCCATGATCTTTATGAAACGCAGGCAAGATGAATTAAAACATGAATCAGCGTATTTACAACAGTTATCACGTTAGTGTTTTTCATGTTCAATGTGATTTTTTATTCATTAAGCTAAATTATCAGCTAAAAGATAAAAATATTTTTATTCCTGTATAAAAAATGTTTTTTGAGTATTTTCCCACTAAACTTTCACTTAGCCCCTTCCAAAAATCCCAAACCATTTAAGCTAGGGCTTCAAAATGTCTTAAATGCAGTCTAAAACTAAAAAATGAAAATTATAACTTCTAATCACTTAGTATTTGAAACAAAATATTTATAGGACCATTTAATGACTGTTTGGAGATGACTTGACATAAATATGTAGACTGTGTCAGAAATACAACTTTATAAATTTTCCATAGCCCGTCCACAGATTGTTTGTGGAGGTTAAAGAAATTCTGGTGGGTTCAGCATAGAATCATCTGTAAGATCTTATTATATTAATAAAAGATTTGGATGCTTCCCTTCAGTTCTCACACTGGTTTTGTATTTTCAGAGATGTCTTCCATTGATTAAGGTGCTGTCAGGGTATAGTGAAAGAAATGGGACCATAGCATCAAGTAGATGATAAAAGCAAAATGAGAATGACTCAAATACATGACATTCAGTTGGTCATAAATTACAGTACATGCTAAAATAGGAAATAATATGAATGACATATTGGTAATGCAGATGTTTCTAGCATTTGACTATAGGGACAGAAAAAAAACTGGTGAAAACTGCTGAAAAAGAATACGAGGGAAAGAAACTTTATATTAAATTTTGTTACTGTTCTCAAGTGCTGAACTATATTCACCATACAAGGTACATTTTCTTAGACTAGCAAACTCAATGACTGTTAATATTGTGATAGGGAGTTAACATTGCAATTTCATTGCATGATGAAATATGCAATTTAAGCATATTCTATGTGTGTGTCTTTATATATACAGATATGTATATATACCTAAGATATAACTTGTTTTCAAAGTGTTTCACTGTATTTCTTTTGAGAATTTGCAGTATGAAATCAATTTTATTCATTAACAGGCAAAGCTGAGATGTCAACAAATAGAAGCTTGGCTATGGATGAAAAAACTCAGTGGATTTTAGAAGAGATTGAATCTCGAAGGTAACTATATAAAGACTTAAAGCATCATTGAGCAAGTATTTTTTGCTACTTAAATACAATTAACCATATAGTATAAATAACCATAACCTAGCATATTAATTTGTGAGAATGATGTAAAACCAAAATTTATGGTTTAAAGATGCACTGGTATATTTGGATCAGTCAGAAGGAATGGGTAAAATGACATTTGTCAGGCTGGGAATGGCTCATACCTAGAAGCCGGTCCTAATTACATTGTTACCTGCTCTTCCAAATCTGGGTAGGCTATGGGAATGTCTTACAGGAAAAAAGAGGGAGAACCAATTCAGATTAATGAAGCTAAAATGTCAAAAATATTAACATAAAATTGCATGCAAATGTGATGGTTTATTTCTGGGTATTTTAAGTAAGTGATGACTTTACTTTTTGTTTTAAAGCATTTCTTTTCAACAGGAGCTATTTGTTTTTTATTTGTTTTTGGTTTATTGCAAAATATAGGGCACGAAGAAGACAAGCAAGGGTTCTTTCTGGGAATTGTACTCATCAGGAAGGAACATCTAGTGATGATGAACTATCTTCAGACATGATTGACTTCCAAAAAAGCCAAGGTCAGTTATCAAGTTTCTAATGTGTCTTGAAGTATTGAAATGATGGAAAATGCTTTACTGTGATTGCCCTTAATTATTTAAGCTATGTAAAATAGTTGGTAAAATTCAGGAAAAAAGGAATACATTTTTTTTTTGCATATATGACTTGTCCTTACCTCTGAAAAAATGGATAAAATGGAGGAGCATGATGAGTATTCCTGAGTTTTCTCCGTCAACCTTTTTCATCTCCTGTTATAAAGGAACCATGAACATTTTTGGCTTCATTTCCCTACTGCATACTTTCTATATTATAATTTTTAATTTAAAATAATTGAATTTAGTAAAGCCCAGTTTTAGCATTATAAGGTAAAATATGTATAGTTGAGTGTGGGCTTTACAGTCAACCAGATGAGTTCAAAGAGGGGATCTAGTCTGTGTGATCATTGGCAGATTCCTTGACTTCACTATATCTGATATTGTTGTTTGTTTGCTTGTTCTTTGTCTGTAAATAGGTAGGCTAGAAGCACCTACCTTATAGGGAACATAGTTATGATGAAATGAGATAATGTATTTATAATGTTTTGGCATATAGCAGGGGCTCAATAAACGGCAGACTTTACTAGTGTCAATTGTTACTAAACTGTTTTTTTAATAAAACCTAATTTATATGTTAACGTCAAAGGATAATTTTCAGCTCAGTTGATTACATAAGTTATATATAACTATGTTTATAGGAAGCAAACTTCAAGATCATAAACTTAAAATGCATATTATACAGAGACTCATTTTCTTCACAGGTGACATTTTACAGGATCATAAGAAGATTTTTGAAGATGTACACGATGATTTTTGTAATATCCAGAATATTTTATTGAAATTTCAACAATGGCGAGAAAAGTTTCCTGATTCTTATTATGAAGCTTTCATTAGTTTATGCATTCCGAAGCTTTTAAATCCCCTAATACGATTTCAGTTGATTGATTGGAATCCTCTTAAGGTACATAAGCTTAACATGTGAAAAAAATAATCCTGATCACATTTAGTTACTTAAATCCTCTAGTTATCAGGTTAACTATAAAGTACCTTACCTTTAACGTTGGAATTGATAATTTGTGCTTTGGAGTAATAGTCTGCACTCGTCTTTTCTTGGTTCTCACTCTGTTTTTAAGGCTGAGTGACACTTAACATCAGTAAAAGAAACACTTTTTCTTTTAAATCTTCTTCTATGATAAGTTTAAGATCACTCAAAAAAGTAAAGGTAGTATTAGACCTTAAGAATTTTACTGTCTGTTTGAGTGAAATTAAAATAGGTACCAAGAGTTCTGAAGTTGGAGATGACATAATGGGAATACTTGGCTAGGAAAGCTACAATGAAGATGAGGAATTTAAATGAGGATTTGAAGGATATATAGAATTTAAACAGGAAGACAGAGGAAGGAAAGGGTATTTCATAAAGGTACATAGGGAGAAATATTAGTTTAGTAGAGACTGCGTAGATCCTAAATTAAGAGATATGAACTTGTTTTGATAGGTAATGGGAGGCGTGACATGATGAAGGTAATGTTTTAGGAAGCCCTGAGCAACAGGCTAACTTGGAGGCTAGGGAGAAAGAGTTGAAGGTATATACTGAAAGGCTATTGCTGTAGCCCAAGTGCAGGGTGAAGAATTCGTCACGTGGGGTGATAGTGACAAAGGGAAGGGAAAGAAAGTGTTGATTACAAGGGAAGAGAAAGAAAGTGTTGATTACAAGTGGCGTTATGAAGTAAGAATCAGTAAAATACTGAGAATAACCCTAACACAACACATCAAAAAGATGACCCCAAGGTTTGGAGTCTGAGTTATTAGTACAATGGTAGTTCCATTCATAAAAATGGTGACTTTTCAGAGAGGAAAACATTTTTGATGGAAGTTTTACTTTATAGACAATGAAATGATGATGGGACATCCATGTGGATATGCCTGTTAAGCAAACAGAAATGAGAAAATGAAACTCTAGGAAGAAAGGAGAGCTGAAAATAAAGATTTAACAAAGTAAAGGATGGATCCCTGTCGTTTTATCTTCCTCTGCTCTAGTCATGCATGCCTTTAGGCTCTGTGTTAGGGCCATGCAGTGTTCATAGTTTAGGAGCCAAGCTTATCCCTAAGAAAGTGGTAGGTAGTTGGTCGGAAAGCAGCCTAGTTGTTAACCACTCCAGCTGAACTGAGTACTCTGTTACATCTAGCAAAGATCTGTTCATTCAGTTATTCAGCAAATAATAATTGGCCATCTGCTCTTTGTTTAATAATAAGCTAAACCACATGCAAAGTATACATTTGTGCCAATGAGACTTGAGAGAGCCAGAAGTGAATTTTGCGTGAGGTAAGTGTATTTTTATAAACAAAGTCCATGGCTATTTTAACTGCTGTTGTTATAAACGTATATTTTGCTCCTAACAGTACCTGCCATGTAGTAGGCTCTGAACACATAGTGGACATTTCTGGATATGAATGAATGCATGAAACGCAGTGTTCTGTCCTACTGCCTAGACATCATGTCTTAGTCATGTCATCCTGCCTACCCTTGGTGGTCTAGTACTGTATATATTGGGTTAAAATATGGAATTATTCTCCTTTGATCCTTAGAAAAGCTCTGGTAATTACTGAAAAAGTTAACTATTTAAAAATAAACTAATGTTTAAGAATTTATTTATAACTTGGATAATTTTATTTATAAGTTTGATTCCATAGGTCTAAAACAGATGCCATGGTTCATATCTATAGAGGAATTTATAGATAGCAGTATGGAAGATTCAAAGAAGGAAGATAGTTCTGATAAGAAAATCTTATCTACTGTCATCAGCAAAACAATTATTCCTCGACTTACAGGTACTGTTTTGTAATCTTGGTAAAATTAAATTGTTCTTTGGCAAAGTATAAGATTATTAATTTCTGTTACAGTCACAAATTTTTTTAGACTTTTTTTTTTTAATATTTATTTATTTATTTATTTATTTATTTATTTATGGCTGTGTTGGGTCTTCGTTTCTGTGCGAGGGCTTTCTCTAGTTGTGGCAAGCGGGGACCACTCTTCATCGCGGTGCGCGGGCCTCTCACTATTGTGGCCTCTCTTGTTGCGGAGCACAGGCTCCAGATGCGCAGGCTCAGTAATTGTGGCTCACGGGCCCAGTTGCTCCGCGGCATGTGGGATCCTCCCAGACCAGGGCTCGAACCCGTGTCCCCTGCATTGGCAGGCGGATTCTCAACCACTGCGCCACCAGGGAAGCCCCCTTTTAGACGTTTTTGAACACAAGAACTGTAATATGCAGTAAAAATCAACAGATGTTATAATTTAAGCTGATTAAAAATGCTTGTTTGTGCAAGTGATTGGCTATCAAACTCCTGATACTTTTGGATCTTTAGTATTTGTGACATTAGTGTTACTTTTATTTTTATTTTTTTAAATTTATTTATTTTATTTTTGGCTGCGTTGGGTCTTCATTGCTGCGCACAGGCTTTTCTCTAGTTGGCGGCGAGCGGGCTCTAGAGTGCAGGCTCAGTAGTTGTGGCGCACGGGCTTAGTTGCTCTGCGGCATGTGGAATCTTCCTGGACCAGGGCTCAAACCCATGTCCCCTGCATTGGCAGGTGGATTCTTAACCACTGCACCACCAGGGAAGCCCTAGCATTACTTTCATTAGTTACTTTTTTATAAGTCATTTATTAGGGGCACACTTTCATCTCTACTACATGTATTTCTTTCTTTCCCTTAACTTCTCCCCTTATGTTTCTTTTTTTTTTTTTAATTTTTATTGGAGTATGGTTGATTTACATTGTTGTGTTAGTTTCAGATGTACAGCAAAGTGAATCAGTTATACATATCCACTCTCTTTTTGGATTCTTTTCCCATATAGGCCATTACAGAGTATTGAGTAGAGTTCCCTGTGCTATACAGCAGGTTCTTATTAGTTATCAATTTTATATATAGTAGTATGTACATGTCAATCCCAATCTCTTGATTTACCCCTCCCCCCCATCCTCTGGTAACTATAAGTTTGTTTTCCATATCCATGACTCTACTTCTATTTTGTAAATAAATTCATTTGTACCCTTATTTTTAGATTCCACATATAAGCGATAACGTGATATTTGTCTTTGTCTGACTTACTTCACCCAGTATGACAATCTCTAGGTCCATCCATGTTGCTGCAAATGACATTATTTGTTCTTTTTTATGGCTGAGTAATATTCCATTGTATATATGTACCACATCTTCTTTATACATTCCTCTGTTGATGGACATTTAGGTTGCTTCCATGTCCTGGCTATTGTAAACAGTGCTGCAGTGAACATTGGGGTGCATGTATCATTTTGAATTATGGTTTTCTCCAGGTATATGCCCAGGAGTGGGATTGCTGGGTCATATGGTAGTTCTATTTTTAGTTTTTTAAGGAACCTCCCATACTGTTCTCCATAGTGGCTGTACCAATTCACATCCCCATCAACAGTGTAGTAGGGTTCCCTTTTCTCCACATCCCCTCCAGCACTTACTGTTTGTGGACTTTCTGATGATTGCCATTCTGACCGGTGTGAGGTTATACCTCATTGTAGTTTTTATTTGCATTTCTCTAATAATTAGTGACGTTGAGCAGCTTTTCATGTGCTTTTTGGCCATCTGTATGTCTTCTTCAGAGAAATGCCTATGCAGATCTTCCGCCCATTCTTTGATTGGGTTATTTGTTTTTTTGATATTGAGCTGCATGAGCTGTTTGTATATTTTGAGATTAATCCCTTGTAGGTTCCTTCATTTGCAAATATTTTCTCCCATTCTGAGGCTTGTCTCTTTGTTTTGTTTATGGTTTCCTTTGCTGTACAAAAGATTTCAAGTTTAGGGTATTCCCTGGCAGTCCAGTGGTTAGGACTCCCATGTTCTCACTTCTGAGGTCCTGGGTTTGATCCCTGGTTGGGGAACTAAAATTCCACAAGCCATGTGGCGTGGCAAAAGATTTTAAGTTTAATTAGATCCCATTTGTTTATTTTTGTTTTTATTTTCACTAGGAGGTGGATCAAAAAAGATCTTGTTGCAATTTATGTTAGAGAGTGTTCTGCCTATGTTTTCCTCCAAGAGTTTTATAGTGGCTGGCCTTACATTTAGGTCTTTAATCCATTTTGAGTTTATTTTTGTGTATGGTGTGTTTCTTCTTTCTTTAAAAAACATTACTACATTTCCCTCACATCTGCCACTAGCACTCAGAAGCCCTTGGGCATTGATGCTTGTGCTTCAGTCTGAAGACTTGTTTTATCTGAAATTGTACTTGATAAGGATCTGTTCCACCATGTCACTGAGAATGGATTCTGACAGCAAAGTCTGCAGAAGTCTTAAAAGATGAAGCAACTTACTTTATATTGCTTCTCAGCCAACTTGACTATACTTTAAAGATTTTTCTTCATATAACTTGCAGTGCAATCATGGGGTATCTTAGAAAGATAGTACTTTTAACTATTTACTTTTAGCTATTAAGCACTATTAATGATAGCATAGAATATATGTGCCTCATTTAAGTACTCATCTGAAAACTCCAAATATTTCACTTACAAGTAAACAGTTCCTCAAATAAGTAGCATTATGAGAAATTAATACTGTATATTTATTCTCAAGTCCTATCCTGGACCTTCTTCATACTCTTCATGAGCTCCCTGGGTAATTGCAGACTCTCCTCTAGTGCCATCTCTATCTGTGTTGCTCAGTATGGTAACCACTAGCAATATGTAGCTATTAAAATATAAATTTCAAATTAGTAAAATTAAAATTCAGTTCTCAGTCACACTAGTCACATTTTAAATCTTCAATAGCCATATATCACTCATGGCTATCATATTAAATAGTGCAGATGTAAGATGTTTTTTCCATCATCACAGAAAGTTCTTTTGGATGGTACTATTCTGCTTCATTTTAAATCAAAAAGAACTGGAAGAACAAGTCCAGATGTCTTCTTAGAGCACCAGATCTCTCTTATCAAAGTACCTTCTGAGTACATCTACTTGACAACTCAAACTCCACATGCAAAATTATACTTGTCATCTTTGCTGCAGACCTGCTCCTCTTATATTCCTTGTCTAGAAAATGGTACCTCCATCTACCCACATATTCAAACCAGAACTTTCAAGTCATCCACTCCTCCCTTTTTCTTACCTCCTTATAGAAGCAATTGCCAAGTCTGTTTTTTTTTTCCTTTTTCTAACCCATTTTCTATACAAAAACCATGGTGATCTATCTAAAATATGTCTGATTCTGTCATACCTCACGTAAAACACTTTAATTATTCTTAACTGTCTTTAGGACAGTCTAAACTCTTTAACATGCTTTCCAGGCCTTTCAGGATTTTGTCTCTGTTTAGTAGTGCTTTAGCCCCATCTCCTGCCAAGCTCGGTTCCTTCTTCCCCTCATTTCCACCTCTACTGGACTTCAGCTATATTCTCCTTGGCCTTTATATCTTCTACCCTCCATCCACTTGACAAATCCCCTAACTCTACCTCTTTCATCTAGCTAACTTCTCCTCATCTTTCAGAACTCAGTATGGACATCACTTCTAGGAACTGGATTAGGCATACCTTTCAGGATTCCTGTAGCACTCTGAACTCATACTTAGGGTGGCATCTACACATTTAATTATAATTGCTTACCTAAACTTTTGTATTTGCCATTAGACAGAATTGTTCAGAGGCAGTTACCTAGTCTTACTTATTGCTTTGTTTCCTGTCGTTAATGCTAGGCACATAGTAGGCTCTCAGTATTAGTTGACCAAATATTTCTAAGGTTATTACAAGCCTAAACTTCTAGACGCCTGAGAAATCACTGTTTTATATTTGACTTGGGGTGTTTCTTTTTAACCTATTTAAATTTTAAAAAGTTATTTAACGTGTATTTTACAAGGGTCAAGCACAGTTGTTACTTCAGTGTATACAGCAATGAACAAAATAATAATCCCTGCTCTCATGGAGCTTACATTCCATGAAGAAGACAAATGATAAACAAGATAAATAAATAAAATCTAGAGTACGTTGGTTAAAATGGCCAAGGAGAAAAATAAAGTAAGGGAAAGAGATACAAATTATGAAAGAGTAGTGCAATTTAAAATAGGTTGGCCAGGGAAAGCTTTCCTGGGAAGGTCACAAATGAGCAGATTCCAAAAGGAAGTAAAGAAGTGGCCCATATGAATATCTGAGGTAACAGTATCCAAGGCAGCAGAGACAGCAAGTACAAAGGCCCTGAGGCAGGAGCTAGCCTGATTTGCTTGAAAAACAGCACATAAGCCAGGGTAACTTTAGTAGAATGAGCAAGGGGGAGACTAAGAAGTGGTGAGCAGGATGAAGTGTCTGTGTCATATGGGGCCTTATAATCATTTGTAAGGACTTCTACTTAAGTGAAAGAGTGAGAAGCAGTTGGAGAGTTTAGAGCAGAGAAGTGACAAGATCTGCCTTAACATTTTAACAGAATTACTCTGGTTATTGTGTTGAGGATGAACTGTAGGCAGACCAGTTAGGAAGCTTTTGCAGTAATCCAAGCAACAGATGATAGTAGCTTAGGCTTGAGTGTTAAAAGTGGAGGTGTCTGGAAAGTGGTTGAATTCTGTATAAAGTATAAATATAAATAGGAAAGAGAAGGT
This sequence comes from Balaenoptera musculus, assembly GCF_009873245.2. Classification (NCBI taxonomy): domain Eukaryota; kingdom Metazoa; phylum Chordata; class Mammalia; order Artiodactyla; family Balaenopteridae; genus Balaenoptera; species Balaenoptera musculus. Next base: position 25,044,572 of record NC_045797.1, read on the forward strand.
AAGTGACCTGAGTCCTGAGGTACTCCAGCATTTAGAAAGTCAACAAGATGACAAGCAAACAGTAAAGGAGACCAGAGAGGTAGGTGGGAAACGGGAATAGTATCCTGGAAGCCAAGTAAAGAAAAGTGTTGCAATTGTTGCTGATAAATCAGATGGGGAGTAGAATCAACCATTAGATTTTACAAATGTGAAGGTTATCTGTGACTTGGTAAGAGTAGTTTAGGAGAATAGTTGGAGGTAAGGCCTAACTGAAGTGAATTCAGGAGTTTGAGGAGAGAAATTGGAGATAGGAAGTTTTTTGAGTAATTTTGTTATAAAATGAAGGAAAGAAAGAAGGCAGCACTGGAGGGGAAAGTAGGGTCAAGAGAGGGATTATTTTTAATACAAGAGAAATAATTGTAGAGTGATAGAAAAGATCCAGTAGAAGTGAGAGGGCAGAATTCCAGGAACAGGATCTTCAAGAAAGCCAAAGGGGTTAGGGTCTTTTGTACAAATAAAGGGTTGGCCTTGGCAAGGAGTGTAGTGCTTTGTCCATAGGAATGGGAGACAAGTTAGAGTTTATGAGCACAGGTGCTGGTAGTTGTGTAGATGCTGTAGGAGGAGCTTGTGGAGCTTCTCTTCTGATTGATTCTATTTTTCTCATCAAATGGGGAAGTAATCAGCTGAGAGTGAGAGCAAGTGTGGAGAAAAGAAAACATAAGAAATAGTCACCTGGAAGAGTAAAGTCCATTAACTGAGAGCAAGGGGGAAGGATAAGGCAGGAAATAATTGTCTAGGCCACAGGGAAAGAGAATGGATCAGGGAAACAGAATGTGATTGCTGGGCAGCATTAAGGTCTCACTGGAGTTTCATGGTGATCAATTTAAAGTGTATTTTTTTCCAGCTATGTTTTAGCTGCATGGTTGCAGGCACAGATGCTGTGACAAGGTGATTTAACTAGGGTTGCAGTTGAGCCAGACTGCAACAAAAGAGAGTGTATGCAAATACGTAATGGTACTGATTGTCATGGATTTTAAACCACATAAGGAGGGAAGTAGTGTTTGCTAAAGGCCTCAATTGTTTATATGTGATAAGCAAAGCTTAGTCTAGTAACTAAATTGTGCACCACCAAAATTTTTGTTTCAGACTTTGTAGAATTCATTTGGGATCCCTTGTCAACCTCACAGACAACAAATTTAATAACACAGAGCAGAATGATTCTTGAAGAACATTCCACTTGTGAAAATGAAGTTATTAGTAAAGGCAAACAGGTAATAATTTCTAGAATTATGAATTTCTTGATATATTTGTAAATTAATATAATTTATTATAAATCTTTGTTTACAGAAGATGCAGAAGAAGTAATTATCAGAAAACTATTTAGGGAAAAATATTTAGGATTGACCATTTTTTGCTCTTTATAATTAATAAGATGAAAGAATACACCTTGATATTTCTGAACATTCTTACAGGAATGGTAGTGCTTATAAAAGGATACACATACATTCAATAAGATCCAGATTATTACTTTCATTCTTATTAGCTTATTTCTCTCTGTTCAGTGGTCTGCTTTGTGTTCTCATGGCCCAGCCAGCTGTCTTTCAGGTTTGTGAATATACATTGGCCCTGCAGAGACAAAAAGGCATAAATACATTAGTGCAAATTCATTCCTTCTAAAAGAAAAAAAAACTAATTACCTTTGTTTTTTGGCAAAAGTCTAGTAGTATTATGACCTTACTTTAACAATGATTTTAAAACTAGGCTAACATTTATTATATTAACTAGTTTTCTATAATCTGCCAAAGTTGAGAACAGTAATCTCTTTGAGGATTCAAGCTTCAATAGGATAGATTCTCATCTTAGCATAATTTAGAATTGAGTTTCACTGAACATAAGACATAAAGAGGAAGGAACTTTTTAGAGGCTCTGTTGAGAGTGTTGAATCTTACTCTTATTGTAGTACTCTTTTTTATCATTCTGTTTGTTGATAATAATATTGTATACTCATGCAGTTAAATAAGTAAACCAATCTTATGTTGAGTTTTAAGAGAATTAAGAGAGAGATTGACAGACTGGAGGGTACCCAGAGTGGAATAACCAAGGTGGTTGAAAAAGCAAGGAGACATGTCATATTCATATTTTGAACACCAGTAAGTTTTAGCACTTGGAATTGCTGTCATGAAGGAGGGAAGCTGTAAGAAATAAGAGGGAGAATAGGGATACTAGCACGATTCTGCCTTTAAGAAGCATGTTATCTTAGAGGAAACAAGATAGATGTACATAAACTGTTATTTCAAATAGGAAGTAAGTGGGAGTGACAAGGAACACTTGTTTATCTAATTCCTACTATGTACTAGACACTCTGTTAGGTCTTATTCCTGTATCATCCCACTTAGTCCCAGCAATCCTATTAACAACGGTGACAGCTTAATCTTACAGTTGAAGAATCTGAATCTTGAAAAGTTGTTCACAGTAAAGCCTTGAGTCAGAACTAGGATTTGTACCTTGGTTAGTCTTACTTTAAAGCCCAGGCTCATCTCACTGACCACATTGCCCCCCCCATGAGTGGCCCAGATAAAGGGCTATGAAACCTCAAAAGAGAGGCAGGAGAGAGAAATTACTTTCTGCAGTGAAAGAATTTTTGTTAGATGTGGCATTTGAGCAGGGACCCTGAAGGAAGGAATAGGATTTGAACAGTAGCAACTGATGGAGTAAGGGCATTTTCCACTTACCTCCAACAGGATAAAAACATGTGAAAATCATGCATGAATTAGAAAGATTCAACTTAAAAGAAGATGTGCATAGAGATAGTGTTTATATTTGAAGAAGGAATAGATTTATTCTGTGTTGTTATAAAGCATAGAACCAAGATTAGTAGGTTAGAGCTACAAGGAAGCGGCTATATAATCCTGTATTTGCTCTCTATGTGGGATTATTTAATTATAGCCCAAATGTAAATAGTGCTTTGCCATTTTTTAAACACTTCCACATTTTCTCATTTGATCCTGACAACCTTGTAAAATGTGTTGACTTTAATTGCATTTTACAGGTGAAGAAGCTGGGGCACAGAGTTCCAAGTCACTTTTAAAAGATAAAAGTGGCAGACCCAGCACTTTGTAACCACTAAAGTCTTTCAACCGTGTTATGGATTCACTCATGAAGTTTTTATACTGGTAATTTTAATTCTGGAAGCCCTCCCACTCTGAATGTTGAAAATGGGGTCTTTGCATTCGTAGGAGACTAGAACTACATCAGGACTTTTCAACTTTGGCACTCTTGACATTTGGAACAGATAGTTCTTTGTGGGAGGCTGTCCTATGCATTAAGTTCCCCTGGCCTCTACTCACTAGATGCCAGTAGCACTCCCCCGTCTTGACAACCAAAAATATCTCTAGACTTATAAAATATTCTGAGGCATGGCAAAATTACCCCTACTTGAGAATCAGTGTACTATGTAATATTCCAGGTTAGTAACACAGTTTGCCAGTGAGCTCACTCAATTTTTTTCAGTGATATTTAAGAATTGAAGAGAATGAGAAAGGTTCCAGAAGAACAAGTCAGACAGCATAGTTCCTGATTTTGAAGTGAAAAGCAAATGATTCTGTAAACTAATGTCTGGTGAGAATAGTTTTGATTCTGGTTAATGTTCTAAAATAGATTATTACAGAGATGGATTACAAGCACTTAAAATAAGAAAGCAGTGTTTACTGTAATCTTTCATTGATGGGGTTCCTAAATACAAACAACTGTTTATCAAAGCATATTCTTCCATATTATCTCAGTTACTTTCACTGATAAATAAGGAACTGTACAGGTACAGTAGATAATGTATTTAAATATGTTAAGATTTTCTTATAGATCAAATGGGAAAAGATATGGTATAGTTAGATATAAAGAAAACTGGTAGAGTATACCTAAAGAATACTGACCCATAGGGCCAGAATCTTCTCAGCTTTGTCCTGTTCAGTATTTTTATTGAACTGGATGAAGATGTAAAATACATGCTAATAAAATTTCTCAATGCTGAAAGCTAGGAATTCTATCATAGATCTATGGATAATAGAATTAGAATCCAAAAGAATTTCAAAATACTGAGAAAATGGACTGACTCTCAAAACATAAAATGTAAAAGGAATATACATATGTCCTACCATTGTGTTCAAAAATTCAACTGCATAAATAAAAGATGGGAGAGGCACAGCTTTGAAGCATCATAGGTAACACAGAGAGGGATTATAATCAACCGTAAACCCAATATGAGTCAACAGTGTCACTTGAGTAGCAGAAAGACTAATGGGAGTTCATCCTACTAGGTGTCTGCTCTTTTGAGTAAAAATGTTGTATGTGCTTTCCTCACAAGTAAGACTTCCCTGGGTATTTTGCATTTAATTTTAGGTTAAAGTATATTAAATGGAGAGTGTCTAAGATGGTATGGGAAAGAGAAAATGTAGAAAAGTGAGATATCAATCTTAAACCTGAAGAGTTTTCATATGGAAGGATGATTAGATTTGCTCTGCATGATCCTGAGAAGTAAACCAGGACCAACGTATGGAAGGTGTAGGGGAGAGAAGTTTGTTTCTCATTAACTGAAATCTAATAGTCAAAAGATGCCTGAAGTTATACACAGCCTCAGGGGATAGTGCAAGGGTTGGTTGACCGGTTAGTGGAAATGTGAAAGTGACATCAGATGAATGCTTAGATAGATTAGTAGTTTTCAGATTTCTTTTTCTATCCACAGAAACTTTTTCAAATACAGTCTTACACACCCCTGTACACAGACACACACAAAAGTAATGCTGCTCTTGCTGTGGTGAGCACCTACTCTCATTCTCCCCTGAGGGCCTCAACATCTGCCCATGCCACCCAGGATTATCACTATGGATATGCAGAGCATCATAAAAACTACTAGCTAGAGCTTTTAAGTGCCTTTTCAGAGCTGTTTTAGAGTCTTTATATAGTGCTCGCTTCAGCAGCACATATACTAAAATTGGAATGATACACAGATTAGGATGGCCCCTGTGCAAGGATGACACACAGATTCGTGAAGCATCCCATATTTTTATCATGTGTGTGAAACTTTTGAAAATTGTAAAGCATTGTAGAATTCAAAGAATCTTTCAATAAGAAAATAATAAAATAAAAATAAAGTCTATATACAGAAGTGTGTGTAGTTGTTAAAACTTTACTCTTTAGAGAACTTGTTTTTTCCACCAAAGGTATTTTACTACTTGGAAAAGTTAATGAGCTCCGAGTTATAAAATATGTGAATTTAAGTTTTCTTTTGTTTTAAACAATTATTTGGAAATAATGGCAACTTACAGAAAACTCTCATGAATAAAAATAGCATATTCATAGGCCTTTTACCCAGATTGACCTGTCGTTAATATTTTGCCCCATTTGCATTAGTATTTGCTCTCCCATTAGATATACACACACACACGATTTTTTTTCTCCTGAACACTTTGAGAGTAAGTTGCGTATTTGCTAAGGATAGTCTGTTACATAACCATAGTACAGTTAGCAATTTCAGTAAATTTAACAGTACTTAATCTACCATCCATATTCTACTTCTGTCATTTGACTCAATAAACTCCTTTATAGCATTTTTTAGAGAACTATTTTTAAGAAACAAAAATTAATATGGAAATATTTATCAAGGCTGAGATTCAAAATCATTTACATTAAGTGGAAAAAAATCAAAGCATAATTGTATTTTAAAAGAATTCAAAATGTTTGAGAGAGTAAAAGAAAATTGAGTTTTTATTTGTTTTTAATGTTAATATTGATATGCAGCCATTTGAGGAATATGTTACAGATATTTAAGTGAAAAGAGAAACAGGACTTCAGTTAGATATACCTTTTATGAAAAAATATATTTGGTTGAATTCTACATTTATGAGTAACTTGCTTAGTATAGGGTATATGACAGCTTAATTTGTGCTACACACATTGTCACTGACTTAAAAAAATAACTTTCCCTCTAATATGTAGTATGCTGTTTCCATTTTTCAAATATGGATTCCTTTTTTAAGTGTAAGACCAGTATCTTATTATAGAAATTTTTATCCTAGTACAAAGACTGATACCATTGTAGGATATTTTCAGCCTACCTTTTATTTCAGAATTATAATACTAATGGACATGTACACTCGTATCCTACTTCTTCCACTTAAATATTAAACATTTAAATTTGCATGTTACTACAGTCTTCATAAACTTTAGCTAAATACTTCATGCACTGGATGGACATAACATGTCCTTAAAAGTTCCCATGATTCAATGTTTTGGTTATTTTCAATTTTTGATATACAAACAATAAAATGAGTTTGCCAAAGTGAATATACTATGTCAAAGGATATTGACAAACCAGTGAAGAAACTGTATTTAAAAAGCATCTACAAATCAATAAGAGATAGAACCTAATTTAAATTAAAAAAAAAAAAAAACAGATATGTAGACAAGCAGCTTAATTGGGTACTTTGCAAAGGGGCATATCCAAATGGTAAATAAGAATATGAGAAGATGCTCAACATCACATTACTCAATAGGAAAATAAAAATTAAAACATAATAAAATATGACTACATACCAGAATTGCAAGCATTTAAAAACCCTAAAAATACCAGGATTTAGTAAGGGTGTAGAGAAACAGGATTTCTCATACATGGCTAGTGGGAATATAAATGGGATACCACTGTTTCAGAAAACAATTTGGCGTTCTGTACAAAGTTGAACATATAAACATGAACTGTATTCCAGCAGTTCCATCTCTACATATATCCATTAGAATTGTATACCTATGCATACTAAAAGACATGTTCTACAAGAAGTTTTATAGCAACATGATTCATAGTAACCCCTAAACTGAAGACCATCAAAATAAATGTTCCATCATGCAACAGAATATTGTGCTGCAGTGAAAAGGTACCAACTACTGCAGCATGCAACAACATGGATGAATGAAGTTCTCTTGTACCTAACTGATAGTTATTTTAACACCTAAGTCTGTGAGTGTGTACAAATTTGCACTATTCTGTTAAAATTGCTTCTTTTGGTAAACACATTTCTACCTGTAACTATCAGTGATGCTTTTAATTTTTTTTTAAAATAGGATTTACTTAAACCCATTGTTTCAAGAATGAAGAAGGCAATAGATGATGATGTTTTTATTCCTCTATATCCAGAGAGGTAAGAGTTGCTAATTTCTAGATTTTATGAAATAGTTATTCCTGCAATACAGATTTATTTAAGAGTGTAATGTAGAAGAAACTAACAGTATTAAGTGGTTTCAAAACACACATACCTATTAAGATGCAAATTGAGATTTCAACAAATATTTTTCAGTCACCTTTTATATTGCCGTGTATGATGTCTGGCACTTGGACATAGGTTTTAGGGGTTTTTTTTGGTTGGGGGTGGTGGTTGTTTTTTAATGATATTCCTAAGAACATGACAGTTGGCATGGCAGAGTGGTTAGAAACACAGATTCTGGAGCCCAGATTCACCATTACTAGATATTTGACCTTGGGCCTTTCTGCGCATCAGTGTCCTTGTATATAAAATTGGGCATTAAATTAATGCCTGCCTCACAGGACGTTGTGAAGATGAAGGGAGTGCTCAGAACAATGCCTGACATGGAAAGCCCAGCATAAGGCCTGGAACATCACTGAGGGGCCAGAAACTGCATCTTTGAATTCTATATTTACCTTTAAATGATCAAACAAGTAGTATTTGATACATATTCTTATATTTGCTAAGAAGGCATCAGTTATAGTAATGGACCATGAACTGAAGCTGTAGAGTACTTACAGGATGGAAGAGCTGTATGGAAAGAAAAGAAAGGAACTTCTAAGCTTGCTAGTTAATGTGAATCCTGAAGAGATGCCTGCATGTAAAAATTCCCCCCCTGTAAGGTTTGTAATATTTTAGATAAGTAATATAGTCCCATGGTTAAAAAGTATGAATGTGTATTTTAAAATTTTGTTTATGTTTAAAATGAAAAGTCTTACTCCCTCCCATTCCTGACCTCCATCCATCCAGTTTTTGCCCTTCCTTCTCTGGACACATACATGCATGCAAGAATGCTCAATGTTGGTAAATTTTTATACCTTTTCAGAATTTCTTTATGCAATTAGAATTAAATACTTATAGAATTTTAATACTTACAATGCAATTAGAATTAATCTTATTTTCCTCTCCTTTTTTATATATTTACTTATAAAGTAAGTATATTGTAGTCATAACCATTGTTTTGTACCTTACTTTTTTGACTTAGTACATCTTTGAGATCTTTTTATGTCGTCACATAAGTTGTTTCCTCAGTCTTTTTTAAGCTGCACAATATGCCATTATGTAGATGTACTGTAATTGATGAGCATGTAAGCAGTAAACCATTACTAACAAGGTTGGGAATAATTTTATGGACATATTATTTCTGTACATGTGGAAATGTATCTGCAGAAGGCATTCTCAGACATGGATTTATTGAGTCAAAAGTGTGCATGCATTTGTAATTTTAGTAGATATCACCAGAACACCTCCCTTTATATTCTGTTAAGGCTTAGTTTGGTTGATTTAAAAAAAAAAAAAACCATTCAGTTTTTTAAACTCTGTTTCTGAAAGATGAACAGTCATTTGCATTTTCTTCTTTCTCTTTCTTTTGCTTCAAATTAGTGCTGTAGAAAACAGAATGTCACCACATTCAAAGTTCCAAGAAAGACAGTTCTGGTCAGGTCTAAAGGTAAGCAGAAAACGGCAGAAATAAAAATAATTGTTTTTATTTTTTAAAAAGTTTACTATAGAGTGAAGATCAGCAAAATTCTGTAAAGGACCAGACAGTAAATATTTTAAGCTTTGTAGGTCATAAGGTCTCTGTTGAACTGTTCAGCTCCGCCACTGTAGTACAAACAGTTATAGACAATATGTAAACAAATGAGCGCATGTCTTCGGTTCAGTAAACTTTACTATCATTTAAAATTATAAAAACCATTCTTGGGACTTCACTGGCAGTCCAGTGGTTAAGACTCCACGCTCCCAATGCAGGGGCCCAGGTTTGATCCCTGGTCAGGGAACTAGATCCCCCATGCCACAACTAAAATAGCCCACATGCCACAGTCCCTCGTGCTGCAATGAAGATCCCTCATGCCGCAAATAAGACCTGACACAGCCAAATAAATAAATAAATATTTTAATACATACATAAATAAATAAATAAACATTCTTAGTTCACCAACTCTACAAAAACAGGCAGTAAGCTGTATTTAACTCACAAGCCATAGTTGTCTCACCCCTGGTCTAAACGATACAGGATGAAGTCGGTGCTAAGTCAGTGGCAAAGGAAGGTAAGGAAAAGATGGATTCAAAAGATATTAGTTACGTGTGAACAATGTAGGGTTCTAGTCAAGTTTTTGACTTTGGCAACCTGGTAACTTATCATGACATTCTTTGAGGGCGTTGGAGGGGTTACAGGAAGAAGAAAAGGTTTGGGAGGAGAGATAAGATCTGTTTTGGACATGGTGAATTTAAGATATCTATGGGACAAATGGAGGCAATTGGATATATGAGTCTGAATTGCAGGGGACAGATCTGAGCTGGAGATTTGGGAGTCAACCACATATAGGCAGTATTTGGAGGCATGGTCATGAATAACAACCTCTGAGGAGATTGCATGAAGCATGAGAAGAAGGCTAAGGATAGACCCTTGGGAGATAGTGAGATAAGAGGTGGGCAGAGAAAATGGAGTCTTCAGAGAGGCCTTAAGAATGAGTTGTGAAACTAAGAATGGTCATAAGAGAGTGGCATCAGGGAAACTAAGTGAAGGGCTTTCAAGAATGAAGACAGAGTGTTAATGCCGCTGAAGAGAATTGGAACGAAGACTGAAATTTTTTTACTGGATTTGATGATGATAAGGTAATGGGTGACCTCAGCAAGAACAATTTTGATAGGGTGAATCAATACTTGTCATGTGGTTGAGTCAGGAAAAAGGCTTTTCAGGAAGAGGGAGCAACATCAAAAATGACATTGTGAAAAGGCATTGCGTATTAGTACAATTGGATGTAGTTTAGCACCTAGCGTGATAAATATATTACTGGAAAGAAAGTGGAAGATACCATAAAATTCACAGAAAGATCTGCATTTAGAGGAGGGAAATGCAACCCATGTTACTTTTATTAGATTTTCTTAAAAGTATTTTACCCAAGGTATCTCCAAAGTCACAGATTATTATTAATCTTATTTTCTATATTAGAGCAGTGAGGTTCTCAGGTTTGATTGATTTCTCAAGGTCACACATTGGTAACAGTAGCACTGGCTTTAACAGCAGTGCTTTTATGAATCCTGAGGTCCTGCGGTCTTGTATCTGATGGCCCGAGCCTCCAGGAGAGTATGGATTGAGAAGGAAGATTATTGATCAGGAAAGGCTCCAGCAAGGTAATTTGAAATAGATTTTGAGCGGTTGTCCTAAAAAAATGAAAATAGGATGAACAAATATATGGAGGTTGGAAAGAATCAAGTGTTTATTCAGAAATGTTTTCTGTTGATTCTAAAATTGACAGTTCCAACAGTGCCAATTGTAGTGAGAGCTTAAAAGAGTTTGACCAACTTTTTATGTTTGTTGGATACTATTACGGTTTTCCTTTGGAGAAAAGGTACATAGTCACTTGACATTTTATTGTGTTTTAGCTCTTCCGCAATATTCTTCTTTGGAATGAACTCCTCCCGGAAGACACCTTGCAAGAGCTAGGACTAGGGAAGCTGCTGAATCGTTATCTTATTATAGCTCTTCTCAATGCCATACCTGGGCCAGATGTTGTTAAAAAGTGCAACCAGGTAAGTTGTATAGAAACTGATTCTAATTTTATCATTTTTAAAATTTAGTTATTAAAATCAATTTTGTAGCAAAATAATTAAAATTGTGGTACTCACATTAACAACAAATTAATTTAACAGACTAGAAACCCAGAAGAACCCAGTATTTAAAAAAAGTATACTGGTTAACTGTTTACAAAATGAATGTTAGATCCTCACCTCTCACTACATACCAATGTAAATTACAGGTGAAGTAAAGAATTAAGTGTAAAAATATGAAACTATAAAATATTGTACTAAGAAGATAAATGACTATACCTGATGTTAAGGGAGTCCTTTCTGAACTTAAAAGCAAAAATGGTGAGAAAAAATAATAGATTTGACAAAAATATAAAACTTCAGTAAATCAAAATTGTATCAGGATTATTTGATTATTGTTAAAACTGGAAGATGGGTTCATTGGGCTCACTATACTTATTCCTTCTCCTGTTGTTTATGTTTGAAATTTTCTATAATGAAAAGTTAAAAAGAAAGTTGAAAAACAGAGAAATAAGTTACAATGCATAACGAGGCTAAGTACCCACATTTTTAAAAAGCAGTAAACAATTCAGATATTCTTATTGAAAATGACCAAAAGACATGCAACATGGTGAATTGCCTAATTCACCAAAGAAAGAATATGCAAAGATAACTTCTGAACATGTGGAAAATATTAACAGTACTAATAATCAGAGAATTGCAAATAATATACTAAGGATATTGTTTTTACCTGTTATGCTGGCAAACTTTTTGCTGTTATTTCCATTATAATTCCCAGTATTGTCATAAGCACAGGGAAACAACAGCCCCACATCATTCCAGGGATACCATTCATCTAGAACGTGTGGAGTGGCAATTCTGGGAAATAGTTTCTGCACTGTGGAAAGAGGAATACAACTCTGGAGACTATTTTGGAATGATTGATATAAAACCTTTAAAGTTTATACCCTTTTACTTAGCAGTTTTACTTCTAGGAAATTATCCTATGTTAAAAAATCAGACGTGCATAAAGGTTTCTACATACAAAGAATATTATTGTAGCATTATTTATAATAGAAGACAGTTGGAAAGAATCTAAATGTCTAAAAACATTAGTGTCTATCCATAAGATAAAAGTCATGAGGAAAATTTTTTAAGAATGTGGGAAAATATTTACATCCTTAAATAAATTTTTTAAAAATATAAATATATATGTAACGTTATTTAGCAGTTCCTAGACAACCTCCATTTTTCTAGCTGTGGTTTTTATTTCATGTAGTTTTTTTTTTTTTTTTTTAAAGTGGTAATTATGTCTCTGGGCTGCTTCAACTTAATTTATTTATTTATTTTTGGCTGTGTTGGGTCCCCGCCTCTGCGCGAGGGCCCTCTCCATCTGCGGCAAGCGGGGGCCACTCTTCATCGCGGTGCACGGGCCTCTCACTATCGCGGCCTCTCCCGTTGCGGAGCACAGGCTCCAGACGCGCAGGCTCAGCAGTCGTGGCTCACGGGCCCAGTTGCTCCGCGGCATGCGGGATCTTCCCAGACCAGGGCTCAAACCCGTGCCCCCTGCATTGGCAGGCAGACTCTCAACCACTGCGCCACCAGGGAAGCCCTATTTCATGTAGTTTTAAACTACATTATCTACCAGAAATTTCAATCATCATCCATCCTATGTGTCTTTCAGGTTTCAGTTTAGTTCTCTTTGACCATAGGCTCTACTATACGGAAGTAAGGAAGAGGATATATGACATTCTTTCCACAGCTTGTGGCCAGAAAACCAGGCCAAGACAATGTGTTTATAAGTCCCAGGATCATTTATGGAAAAGCTAGATAGTTCCTTCAGAATTTTATTGAGACTTGTGGTACAAAACAAGGGGAAAGCAAGTGCAAATGACATTAAATTCCAAGCCAGTAAGGGCTGGTTTTTAAACTTTAAAAAGATACAGTTTGCATAATAAGACTTATAGGACTTTCTGCCTTAGGCAATCAGTTTGTCTGTATTTTTTCTGGATAATTGAAAAAGGTGATTAAAAAATAGGATAAATCATTTTCCTCAACTGTGTTTTCAGTGTTGACCAGTCAGATTTATTTTAGAAAGAGTGCATTCCAGAACTTAAATTTAACATATTTTATAATACATATATGGTGCAACTTTCTACTTTCTAGAAGTACGTACTGATCTTGATCTTACCAACTATAGCAAAACCAAGAATTTCTTTAAATAGTATGATCTCAGATTTTTCCTTGCTCCCATTCTCTTTCCTTTTTAAAAAAAATTCTTCCTTCTGCTATGAGGAAGTTTTTCTTTTCTTTTTTATTTTGTTAACATTTTTCTTTTTTTCCAAAACTTTTCCCCAAATCATGTATTACCTTTGGCATGATGATGATAAGTGTTGTTTGGGGTTTTTTCCCCCCCAAAAGAAAAAAAATGAATGCACATACATTGACTCTTTATGCTGCCATGGACATTTAAAGCAATGTATTAAATTACAAGAAAATCAAAGCCATAATTAATTTTTTTCACTCAGTGTATCTTAGAATGACCTTGATTTATTTGTTCATGTAGATTATACACAAACTCACCCAATTTCTTACTGTGAAATCATATTAAATGTACCTATTTTATACAGTTGACCCTTGAACAACACAGGTTTGAACTGCATGGGTCCACTTCTACATGGATTGTTTCAATAAATACATACTAGAGTACTACACAATCCACAGCTGGTTGAATCCTTGGATGCAGAACCACAGATATGGAGGGCCGACTGTAAAGTTAATACACTGATTTTCAATTGCGAATGGGTCACTGCCCATAACCCCCTGCATTGTTTAAGGGTCAAATGTAGGTATGTTAACTAAAAGTGTTTTGTGTCTACACATTTCTGGTGTTTAGTTATAAATGTTTTGTACAATGTAATCGCTCAGGAATACAGAGTATTGAAAGTATCACAAGTACTAGGAAGTATTTATAAAGAGTAGTCTATTTTAAGCTCTCAGTATCAAAATATGATTTTTTTTAAAGTATAAAACCTTGACAAATAAAGGGGAAATTCTCAAAAGTTATTTAACCGTGAACTATAAAATGGAAGAATAATACTCAACCAACATGAGTACTATGAGGATTAAATGAAATTATGTTAGCTAAAGTCCTCAGATAATAACTGTCATTATTAAAAATAATGTGTTTTGATTATCAGATAGCAGCATGTTTACCAGACAAATGGTTCCAAAATTCTGCCATGAGAACATCTTTTCCCCAGCTAGAAAACTTCATCCAGTTTTTACTGCAGTCTGCACGTAAATTATCTACAAGTGAAATCAGGTAATGCATATTTTATTTGTACCTCCATAAGCATAGTTTAGGGTTCCGTTCTCAGCAATTTTTAGAAAGATTTGTACTTTACTTTTAAAAATCTGAGACTGTTACTGAAGAGTTAGGAGATATTTTCATGTATGACCTTTAGAATCACTCAATATTTTATATTCACACCTCATGCATATTAGTTCATATTTTTAAATGTAAATCTCTTCCAAAATAAGCACTTCCAGAAAACTGTATCACAGGGGAATTTAAAATTAAAACTATAAATCAAAAGCCTCTTAACAAGCATGTTTTTAATGTCTTCTTAATTTTCCTAGCCATTTCAAAATCTCAACATTTGTTAAGTACAGGTCTGCAACCTGGCGTTTACCCAGCAGTAGCTAGATCTCCGTTTTGGATATCTCATTCACAGCACTAGATGTTTAAGGACTTAAATACAGTGGTATTCTGGTAAACCACCTCTCCAAAAAGAAAAAAAAAGTTAAAACCTCAAATTGTAGCATTTGATGATATCTGTGGATAAATACTGCTGCCAGGATAGCCCATATAAGCTGCTGGTAGCAGCAAACCACAACTCAGATTCCTGATAGATTTACTCTGTGCTTTTCTCCTTTTTTATAGTCATTCACATTAAAATTTGCCAGAATACATCCACTAATAGTCTGTATTGGAACTTCATGATTATGTGGAGAAGGTAGCATCTAAATATTTTATGCTATTTTAGATATTGGCATACGGTAAAGTTTTTGTTTCAGATTAACTACTTATGATTCACTGTGCCCTTACACATTGCATTTCTAAGAGGGAAAATGCTTTTTTGTTGTTTTTTTTCAGGGATGAAGTCAAAGAAATAATTCTTATTCTGGTGAAAATAAAAGCTTTGAATCAAGCAGAATCCTTCATAGAAGAATATCACCTAGACCATCTTAAATCAGTAATTAAAGAAGTTTGAGTGAACTTTATAGGAAAGTACTAAAATGAGGTTTTAATACAGTCACACTTGGCTCTTTTGCTTGGAGAAAGAAGAAAAAAAAAAAAAAAGTGTTGCCACTTCTTTATTCCCAGTAATGGAGGGGAGGATTTGCAAAACCCGAAAAGCAAGGACTCTGTCTTTCCATTCCTTCCACCTTCTACCTTCTGGTATCATGAAAGGCTGCCCCTTTTTTTGCAGTGTTTGCAGGAATTAGACACACAGGAACAGTAAGAGTTTAACATATTTCCATTTCCATTTGATTTTTCCATCGACTTTTCCAGCTTAAGAAAGGAGTTGAAGGAAGCTTGTTATAGCTGTTTTGGCTTTGGTTGGTCTTCTGTCCTGAACCATAAAAACCTCTTTTAGTTCTCTTCATTTTAACTATCTCTGTTTACAAATGAGTTTAAATGAAAATCTTAATCGAGATGAATTACTTGTTAAGTATTCTGATTAAGGCATTTTAGGGCTTTTGATAACTAATGCTTGTCAGATTGTTCTTCAGAAATGTGTACCAATGTATTGTACCAACAGAAGTCTAAGGAAGGCCAATGAATCTCTACCAGCGATAGGTATTATCATTTTTTTTTAACTCATTGGCACTTAATAGGTGAAAAAAATCTTATTTTAATTATTTGTTTTGGCTATTAGAGAGTGACTACTTGTTTTTTGGCCATTTGTAATTCTTTTTGAAATATCTATTCATCTTTTTCTTATGGATTTGTAAGAGCTTTATAATTTAAAGATACTGATGTTCTGGGAATTCCCTGGCATCCAGTGGTTAGGACTCTGCACTTTCACTGCCAAGGTCACAGGTTCGATCCCTGGTCGGGGAACTAAGATCCCGCAATCCACACAGCACGGCCAAAAATAAAAACAAAAACAAAACAAAAAACAAAACAAAGATACTTGTGTTTTGGCTGTGCTATGTTATAGTTTCCCTCATTTGCCATTTTCTTTAAATTTGTGTATGTTTTTGGTGTACTAAGTTATCGCTTGTTAGGTAGTTACTATTTTTTGTTGTGGTTTTTTTGTCATTGGTGGTAGGCCTAGACAGGAAACAAGTATTTTAAATATTCAGCACAGCGACTTCCCTGGTGGCGCAGTGGTTAAGAATCCGCCTGCCAATGCAGGGGACACGGGTTCAATCCCGGGTCCGGGAAGATCCCACATGCCATGGAGCAACTAAGCCTGTGCGCCACAACTACTGAAGCCTGCACACCTAGAGCCTGTGCTCCGCAACAAGAGAAGCCACCGCAGTGAGAAGCCCCCATGCACCACAATGAAGAGTAGCCCCTGCTCACCGCAACTAGAGAAAGCCTGCGTGCAGCAACAAAGACCCAATGCAGCCAAAAATAAAAATAAATAAAATTAATTTATTAAAAATAAATAAATATTCAGCACATGTGATTCATTTTCTAATAAAAAATTTGTGTGATTAAGAAAGTGAGGCAAGGTCATTGAATCAAAAGGAAATTGAGGGACTTCCCTGGTGGTCCAGTGGTTAAGAATGCACCTTCAAATGCGGGGGACTCAGGTTCGATCCTGGCTGGGGAACTAAGATCCCACATGCCATGGGGCAACTAGGCCTGTGTGCGGCAACTAGTGAGAGACCCTAAACAAAGAGCCCCGCGTGCTGCAATGAAGACCCAGCACAGCCAAAAAAAAAAAAAAAAGGTTCTTTGTGGCACTCTGAATAACTATAAAATAAAAACTTTGAAACATGCTATGTGTATGAGAATTTAAAAAAAAAAAAAATTGAGAACATTTTTCAAAGTGAGTTTACTGAAATAATTTCTGTTAAATCTATTTGTTTAAATAACTTGAGGGCCATCCTAAATGTATTATGCAAATTGTTGCCCAAAAGATAATCAGGAAAAAATTGATTATGTGTAGGATTTGAGCATGTGGCCTCTGACATTATCACCCCTAGTTTTGAAGCTGCATGTAATTTATTTTAGCAGGTTGGTGTGTGATTTCTACTGCAGTGAAGACTCATGATTCACTGGTATGAACAGTTTTTTAAAGTTTATTTTGGTTACACAAATTATGAAGAGTAGAATCTCATCTAGAAAATTCAAGCCATTGCTAAAAAGGATTTAGCATTCTTACACAATTATTGTTCCCAGAGGTAACTGCTGTTTTCATTTTGTTATCCTTTCCGACCTTTTCTCTACTTAAAAAGTACGTATGTGTGTATACACACACACAGACCTTTGTTTTTTATGTAAATGGCAGATACTTTATTGTGTATGAAATTTGTAACTTTTTTATTGTTAAAGTGTACATTTGAAATTTCCCTGTAATTTTTGCATTTGTAATTAAAGGTGTGTTAGATGATCCCTTACATTTTTAACTTGGGCAGAGAGATTTCTCTTGATTTTTGTAGAGTGGAAAATATTAGAACTGCTTTTAAAACTAAATTGATTTAAATTCGCAATAGTTTTCAACTAAATTTCATTATGCTTGCAGTTTGAATCTCAGTATTTTTATGCATCATATACTATATCTGAGGATATTCAAAAACATTTGTGGGGCTTCCCTGGTGGTGCAGTGGTTGAGAATCTGCCTGCCAATGCAGCGGACATGGGTTCGTGCCCCAGTCCAGGAAGATCCCACATGCCGTGGAGCAACTGGGCCCGTGAGCCACAACTACTGAGCCTGCGCGTCTGGAGCCTGTGCTCCGCAACAAGAGAGGCCATGATAGTGAAGAGGCCCACGCACCGCGATGACGAGTGGCCCCCGCTCGCCGCAACTAGAGAAAGCCCTCGCACAGAAACGAAGACCCAACACAGCCAAAAATAAATAAATAAATAAAATTAAAAAAAAAAAAAAAAAAACATTTGTGAAGCTTGCCTAATCCTCAGTGCAGAGTTCCTTTTTCCAACCCCCCGCCCCTTTTTTTCCTGTTACTGTGAAATGGATGGAATGAAGGAGACAAAACAACTAGCAAAAACAAGTCTTTGAGTTAGCAATTTATCTCACATCTCAATTCTCTCCCTGGGTTTTTTCAGCTTTTTGTTCACTTAATGTAAAATGTTTACAGAATCAGACAGATGACCTTTTTGTTTTTACTTCTTTCATATGGCTTTTAGGAACCTTTCAATGGCCATGAAAACATACCTCAGAACAATTGAGTTTTGCATTTGTTAGGCTTGTGATAAAATGATATTTACATAGATGACTCCTAAGAAATACCGTATGCGGTACAAAACCTGAAAAAGGTATTACAAGAAAAGAAAATAGACCAATATTCCTCATGAATATAGAAATAAAAATTAAAATATTAGCAAATTGAACCCAGCAATGTATAAAAAGGAAAATACTAATACATCATGACCAAATAGGGTTTATTCCAGGAAGGCAAGTTTGGGTCAACATTAAAAATTTAATCAGTATAATTCACCTATGAACAGAATAAAAGAGGAAACCCATACAATCATCTCAATGATTACAGGAAAAGCACTGGACAAAATTCAACACCCTCCCACAGTACAAAAACAGGAATATAAATTCTTTAATAAAGAGCACCTGCAAAAGAACATCCACACTTAACATCATACTTAATGGTAAAATATTAAAGCAAGGATGTCTGCTCTCACCATTTCTGTTCATCCTTGTTCTGTAGGTCCTAACCGTGCAATCAGTTAAGAAAAAGGCATAAAGATTAAAACACAAGAGTCGTCATTCACAAATCACAAGATTGTTTATGTAGAAAACCTTAGGCACTCTACAAAAAAAAAAGTCAGAACAAATAAGTGAATTTAGCAAGATCTTACAAATATTAAAGTCCAGGGGCATGCTAGTGATTTAACTGGAAACAAATTTTTAAAACAACACTTCAGTAGCAGTGAAAAACATCAAATTCCTAGGAACAAACCTATAGAAAGACTTTGCACTGAGGAGTACGAAAATTGCTGAGAAAAAAAAAATGTTTAACCTAAATAAAGGCTTTCCTGGTGGCGCAGTGGTTAAGAATCCACCTGCCAATGCAGGGGACACGGATTCGAGCCCTGGTCTGGGAAGATCCCACATGCCGTGGAGCAATTAAGCCTGGGCACCACAACTACTAAGCCTGAGCTCTAGAGCCCGCAAGCCATGACTACTGAGCCCACGTGCCACAACTACTGAAGCCAACACACCTAGAGCCCATGCTCTGCAGCAAGAAGCCACTGCAATGAGAAGCCTGCACACTGCAATGAAGAGTAGCCCCCACTCACCGTAACTAGAGAAAGCCCACACACAGCAATGAAGACCCAGCGCAGCCAAAAATAATTAATTAAACCTAAATTTAAAAATGTGTCATATTCATGAATTGGAAAACTCCGTTATTGTTTAAGGTATCTTCTCCCCATATTGATTAATAGGTATGCAGTCCCTGTCAAAATTCTATCAGGCTTTAAAAAAAAAAAAAAAGAACAAAGACTGGTTGATTAAAATATTAAAATTAAAGTTTATGGGACTTGCCTCATGGCTCAGTGGTTAAGAATCCACCTGCCAATGCAGGGGACATGGGATCGATCCCTGGTCTGGGAAGATCCCACATGCCATGGAGCAACTAAGCCCGTGCACCACAACTACTGAGCCTACCCTCTAGAGCCGGCGAGCTGCAACTACTGAAGCCCACGCGCTCTAGGGCCTGCATGCTGCAACTACTGAGCCCACATGCTGGGACTTCCCTGGTGGCACAGTGGTTAAGAATCCGCCTGACAATGCAGGGGACACGGGTTCAAGCCCTGGTCCAGGAAGATCCCGCATGCCATGGAGCAACTAAGCCCATGCACCACAACTACTGAGTCTAGAGCCTGCGAGCCACAACTACTGAGCCCACGTGCCTATAGCCCATGCTCTGCAACAACAGAAGCAACCACAATGAGAAGCCCACGCACCGCAATGAAGAGTAGCCCCCACTTGCTGCAACTAGAGGAAGCCTGTGCGCAGCAATGAAGACCCAATGCAGCCAAAAAATAAAAAAATAATAAAGTTTATGTAGATGTACAGTGACCTTAAAATAGCCAAACCGATCTTGAAACGGAAGAACAAGTTGGAAGACTTGCTCGTTCTGGTTTCAGGACTTACTATAAAGCTACAGTAATCAAGACTATGATATTAGGATAAGAATAAATTAATACATCAATGGAACAGAATCAAGAGTCCAGAAATAGACCTAAACATATATAATCAATTTTTGACCACAGTGTCAAGTTAATACAGTGGGAAAAGGAGAATATAACAGTTATTGGTGGAACAACTGAATAACTATTAAATAAGATGAGCCTCAACCCTTAACTTTCCACACACGCACACAGGTGAATCATAGATCTAAATGTAAAGCCCAGAAACAAAAGCTTGCAGGGAGAAACATAGACTGTGTTTGACCCTGGAGTAGGTAAAGATTTTTTTGGGGTAGGACACAGAAGGCACCAACAAAGAAAGAAAAAAAGGATAAGTTGGACTTAATCAAAATTTTAAATTTATTCAAAAGTATTCTATATCTTAGGTCAGCTGGGAAGTACAAATTAAAAGTACAACGATACACCAGTTCACATCCACTAGAATGACTGAAAAAGACTAATATCAACAAATGCTGCCAAGAATACGAAGCCATTGGAACACTCCTAGTTTGCTGATGGAAGTGTAAAATGGAACAACCACTTTGGAAAACTGTTCATCAGTTTCTTATTAAAGTTAAACATTTACTAACCATACAACTCAGCAATACCACTCCTACATATTTACCTAAGAAAATAAAAATATGTTCACAAGAAAAGCTTGTACAAGAGTGTTGATAGGAGCCTTATTAAAAATAGCCCAAAACTGTAACAAAAATGGATAAAGTGGTGGATTCATACAACGGAAAACTACTCAACATTAGAAATAGACTAATGTATACACTAAGTAAACCTCAAAAGCATCATTAAATGAAAGCAGTTAGGTAAGAATACATTATGACTCAATGTATGTTAAATATAAGAACAGCCATAATTAAAATGACGGAAAATGAAAAAAGACCAGGTAACTTTCAGTAGTGATGGAAATGCTCTATGTCTTGATTTGCATGGTGGATACATGGGTATACTCAGTTGTTAAAAATTCAAAGAGAAAATCCAAGATCTGTGTATTTCATTGTACATTAATTATGCATCAATTTTTTAAATACCTTGTTAAGTCAGACAAGTGTCTGGAATAGTGAACTATCTCTGGTGGTGTTACAGATGGGCTGAGCAACATTGAAGACCTTACTTCATGAGACTGTTTTCAAAGGTCATCAGTGGATGTTAATGGAGGAAAACTGATAGTGATATTCAGAGACATTTTTGCTTTTAACATGACACAGTCCATTTGACCAGTGGTTCTTAACCTCTTTTCTGCCCAAACCTAAACCTAACAAGTTTCCATCAAAAATAGTGCTTTAGAATCACTGCCCTGGATATTTCAGTATGATCTGCTAACCAGAAGTGCCCCAGGAAGATTCTGTAAGATAGTCATAAACACAACATTTTTTATGATATTCTCTTAAACTTGAATAAGTTTCATGGAGTTAAGCCAGAGAAATGTGAATTAATGTTTGTTAACACAGGTTTTACAGGCTTCTTACAAAATGTCAAAAGAGCATTAAGGTTGACTATTCATTTGAATATTTTCATGCAGTGGTTGCATGACAGAATTAAATGTCTATGGACCCACAGTTCCTAAACTGTCTTCTGAGATGCCCTGTGGCACCACTGTGAACTCAAGAGGCACTGTGGGACATTTTTTTTAAATTTTTATTTATTTATTTATTTTGGCTGTGTTGGGTCTTCATTGCTGTGTGCGGGCTTTCTCTAGTTGTGGTGTGCGGGCTACTCATTACAGTGGCTTCTCTTGTTGCGGAACATGGGCTCTAGGCATGCGAGCTTCAGTAGTTGCAGCACGCAGGCTCAGTAGTTGTGGTGCACGGGCTTAGCTGCTCCGCGGCATGTGGGGTCTTCCCAGACCAGGGCTCGAACCCATGTCCCCTGCATTGGCAGGTGGATTCCTAACCACTACGCCACCAGGGAAACCCCTGTGGGACATTTTGAATTTTCAAGGAAAACAGCAGTACCTGTCAGAACCACTGGAGATTATAGCCCAAGGTTGTTCAGTTTCAACATTAGATCATGTGACATTACTTTAGAAGATGATATGTATTTGTGAAGCTGGGTTTTCAGAAGTTGCTGTGATAAAAAGCAAATACCACCTGAAATTCTATGTGGAAATAAGTTGGTAGTGTTCAATATGATTCCAAGATTTGGCAAGTTACATAGTGGCCAGCAGATGAACACAACCCCAATTAGTAATTATGATTTAAGGATGCAATAAAATTAATTTACATGTTTTAAAAAAAGAAAATATTTGGATCTAAATGGTTAAAAAGGGGCACTAAGTATCTTTTGGCAAGGGGTGTGGGGAGAGATAAGGGATGGGGCACCCTTTTAAAATTTCTGAAAAACTAAGGGCTCTGTGAAGTGAGAATGTGGGAACACTGATACCTTGTTCATTGGAAAGCAAAGAATGTTTCTGGACATATTTGGGCTTCTTATGCAAAATCATAAAGGAATACATAGGAATACCACCTCCCTATTGTGCTCTAATTTTCAGGAACACATCTAGGATTTTTAAATTATAAAAGGCTATTACAGGGACTTCCCTGGCAGTCCAGTGGTTAAGAATCCATGCTCCCAGTGCAGGGGGCACAGGTTTGATACCTGGTCGGGAAACTGAGAACCTGCATGCCGCATGGAGCAGCCAAAAAAAAAAAAAAAAAAAGGCTATTACAGATAGATACTTAAATTCCATAAATATGTGGCTGGTAGGATGACCAGCCATTTGGTTTGCTGGGACTAAGACGTTTCCCAAGATGCAGGACTTTCAATACTAAAATTGGGGAGTCCCCAGCAAACGAGGACAAGTTAGTCATTCTACTCCCTTCACTGAAAATGGTATGTGGACATTTTGGTTAGCTGCCTAATTTAGAACAAAATGACCTGCCTTGAATTTCACCTCCATTCTGCTGTTCCTTAGGAGCAAGATGTTAAATGCAGTGGTTCTCAAAACTAGCTGTACATTAGAGTCACAATGAGAGATTTTTTAAAAATGAATATCCATCCCTCACCTTCCCCATCATAATCTAATATAGTCTGGAGATATTTTTTTTAACTGAGTTTAAAACAGTTTTGAAAACTCAGACATTTCTGTGTTTAAACATTAGCCTCATCACCTATCTCCTGTACCACTTTAGACAAGCTACTTTCCTCTCCCAAGCTACCTCATTTGTAAAAATAGACACCTATCTCACCAGGTTTTTGTGAATATTAGAGACAGGAAATGCCTTGCACAGTGTCTGAAACATAGGAGCCCTTCTACTGGGACACAGACTAGCCTGTCCTTGAACACTGAATTTTTAAATCATTTTTCTATGTATAATAGGAAAACCTAACTTTTTGAACTCTGAGTCATACAAAAGACTCAGGGAGTTATTTCTTTTAAGATAATAATTGTCCTACCACAATGCTAAAGCAAGGTTTAAAAATAGCACACACTTGAGAAAAATGATGGATTGGGCACATCCAAGATCTTGATGTCCCAGAGAAACATTGAAAACATGAGGAACATTCACAACCAGATTTTCCAGAACTCTGGAAAACAATCAAAAGTTTATAGCAGCCAAGTAAACACTGAGTCCAAAAAAAAAAAGGCAACTTTTAAATGGTAGGAAGTCACCAAGATAGCAACATAGGACATGCCAGGCTTTGCTCCTGACTTCACTCCCCTTCACAAGTTGAACTAACAGCTATTCATAGGCAAGACACCACTGAGAAAATCTTAGAACATGGAGGTGAGGCTGAAGCACTGAAGCTTCAGTCTCTGAAGCACCACAGAGGCTGAGACAGACTGCATTAGAAGGGTAAGAGAAGCAACTGCATTCGAAGCACATTGCCCCTCCCCCAGGCAAGGGCAACACCACACCAAGAGGGTTCCACTGAGCCTACAATTCCTCCAATGGGAACAAAGAGCCCAGGGTGGACATCCAGCTCCCCCAGCATTGTTGGCTGCTTCTTGGGAGTTCCACTCTGGCCTCATCTCATAGGGGAAGCATGATTGGAACACCTGTAAAGCTGTGTAACCCAACAATGCTCGAGCAGAGATTACAGTAGGCAGAGCTAATCATCCACAGAGCAAAGCCAGGGACACCACTCAACCAGGGAATTTGGGGTGAGGGTTAGCTTGATTCAAGACCACAAACAGAGCTTTTCCAGACTTGGAGCTGGTTCCCTCTCTCTGCCCAGGCAGAGGAGCTAATTCATAGCCTCACCCACTGCTGAGTATAGCTCCCAGCCCCTCTGAACCACAAATCCTGGCTGGAACACCTGGAAAACTGTAGCCCAGCAATAGACTCTGACAGGCACAGGTGATCATCTGCAAATCCAGTGGCCCCATTTGGCCAGGGAACTTGGCACATGGGTAGGCCTGAGTCAAGACCACAGATATCCTTGCCAACCTTGGATCTGATTATTCCACTCTGCCTGACAGGAAAATTAATTTGTAGCCTTGCCTACCCAACCAGGGAACTTAACCAGTGAACTTGGGAAGCTGCATAGCTTATCCAACAGCTCTGCTTACAGTGGCACTTGAACACAGAGCCAGCCTGTGGTTTCCCTGTCTGCAGAACAAAAGGAGTGGCCCCATCTGGCCAGGGAATTCAGTTTACAGTCTTGCCTGATTCAGGTCACCAAACAATAAACCGTGCAGGACCTAGGACCTGTTCTATTGCCCTGCCAGATCAGGCAAGCTAACTGCTGAGTATAGTACCCAGTCCTGATCATCTAGTAACCCTAACCAGAGAACCTATACAGCCTTGCTTGGGCAGGGAACTAAGCCAGCAGTCCTTTCCAACTGTTCTCAGCCAGCAGCACTCCCCCAACCTCAGATCTCAGGCTGTGACCTCACCACAAAATAGACCCTGATAGCAAGACCCACCTGCCCTAAGACGTTACCAGTTGACAGGTCCAAAAACCCAAACTGAGCTGACTGCCAAGGCAAACCTAAAAAGTCTAGAACAGGAGACTGCTAACTCAGATGCACAGATACCAATGTAAGGAGTCCAGGATCACAATCAGGTAAACAGGACAGCACCAAAGGAACTAATAAAGTTCTAATAACTGACCCTAAAGAAATGGAGATCTATAAACTGTCAGAAAAAAAAAAAATTCAGAATAATGCTCTTAAAGAAATTTAGTGAACTACAAGAACTAAAGGAAATTAGGGGGGAAAATACATGAAAAAGAAGTACAAGAAAGAAATAGAAACCATCAAAAAACAAAGCCAAAGAAAATCCCCAGAAATCCTAGAGCTGAAAAATACAATGACTGAAGAAATCAACAGAGAGCTTCAAAAGCAAACTCAACCATGCAGAAGAATCAATGACTTATAAGACACTTGAAATTATCTAATCAGAGGAACAGAAAGAAAAAAAGAGTGAAAAAAAAAACCTATGGGACTTATGTACACAATCAAAAGAAATAATACCTGCATTATAGGAATTCCAGAAGGAAGAGAGAAAGGGGAAAAGTATATTTAAAGCAACAATGGCTGAAAACTTTCATAACCTTGGGAGAGAAATGAGATTCATATCTATTCAGAGCCATAAGCCCCAAAGGACAACACTGAGATAAATTATAATTAAATTGTCAAATCAAAGACAAAGAATTTTGAAAGTAGAAAAAAAAAAAAGTAACATACAAGGGAACGCCATAATAGTATCGGTGGATTTCTCACGAAACGTTATCAAGCCAGGAGAGAATGAGATAATATTTTAAAAATATCAAACAAAAAAACTGTCAACCAGGAATTCTATACCTGGAAAAGCTGTCCTTCAGAAATGAAGGATAGATAACTTTCTCAAACAAACAAAAGCTTAAGGACTACATCAGCATTACTCTGCCTTACAAGAGAAGCTAAAGGGAGTACTTTGAATAGAACTAAAAGGACACAAAACAAGGTAGTGTAAAACTCACTGTTGATGATATATAGTTAGATTCTGTAATATGGTATGGTGGTATGTAATTCACTTACAGCTCTAGTTTAAAAGTTAAAAAAATAAACATAGTGAAAATAACCATAACTACAATAACCTGTTGTTGGCTGTTCAATATAAAAAAAATATATAGAAACTATAACATCAATAACCTAAAATATGAGGGGGAAAAGTCAAAGTGTAAATTGTAGGGATGTTATCAAAGTTGTTATCAGTTTAAAATAGGGTGTTATAATTTTAAGATTTTTATGTAGCCCTCATGATAACTACAAGGGGGAAAACCTGTAGTGATTACACAAAAGAACAAGATAAAGAAGTCAAAAACTCTGATACCAAAATACATCAAACAAGAAAAACAAACAAACAACACAAAACAAAAAAACAGGAAAAGAAGCAAGGAAAAAAATGTATCTACAAACCAGCCAGACAGCCAAGAACACAAACAATGAAACGTCCATTGTAATTCCCACCTATCAATAATTACTTTAAACAAAAATAGATTACTTCTTCTGTCAAAAGACATTGAATGGCTGGAAGGATAAACAAAAAGACCCATTGATATGCTGCCTACAAAATACACATAGATTGAGCATGATGGGATGGAAAAGGATATTTCAAGTAAATCAAAAAAAAAAAAAAAAAAAAAAAGGCAGTAGCTGCTATACTTATTTCAGACCAAATAGATTTTAAACTAAAAATGGTAAAAGAGACAAAGAAGGTCATTATATAATTATAAAGAGGTCAATCCATCAAGATATATAACAATTCTAAATATTTATGCACCCAACATCAGAGTAACTAAATATATAAAATAAAAACTAACAGAGCTAAAAGGAGAAGTAAACAGCAATACAATAATAGTTGGGAATTTTTATACCTGACTCAATAATAGATAGATCATCCAAACAAAGAATCAAAGAGAAAAGAGTGAATTTGAACAACAGAGACCAAATGAACCTAACAGACATATATAGAACATTCTATCCAAGACAGCATATTCTTCTCAAGCACACAGGAACATTCTCTAGGATAGGCCATATACTAAGCCACAAAACAAGTCTAAGCAAATTCAAGAAGATGGAAGTCATACCAAGTACTTTCTCTGACCACAGTGGTATGAAACTAGAAATAAATAACAGGAGGAAACTGGAAAACTCACAAATACAGGGAAGTTAAACAACACTCTCCTGAACAACCAATGGATCAAAGAAATTAAAGGAGAAATAAGAAAATTATCTTCAGACAAATGAAAATGGAAACACAATATGCCAAAAGTTATGGGATGCAATGAAAGAAGTTATAAGAGGGAAGTTCATAGAAAAAAACACACCTACATTGAGAAACAAGTAAGATCTTAAATAAACAACCTAACTCTACACCTCAAGGAACTAGACAAGGAAGAACAAACTGAGCCCAAAATTAGCAGAAGGAATGAAATAATAAAGATCAGAGCAGAAATAAATGAAATAGAGAACAGAAAAACAATAGAAAATATTAACAAAAGAGTTGGTTCTTTGAAAAGATAAACAAAGTTGACAAAACTTTAGCTAGGCAACCAAGGAAAAAAGAGAGGACTCAAACAACAAAATTATAAATGAAAAAGGAGACATTTAAAACTGATATAACAGAAATACAAAGGATCATAAGAAGCTACTATGAACAATTATATGCCAACAAACTGAAAAACCTTGAAATGGAAAAATTCTTAGAAACATGCAGCCTAACAAGACTGAATCAGGAAGAAATAGAAAATCTGAACAGACCAATTATTAGTAAGGAGATTGAATTAATCATCAAAAATCTCCCAAAGAAGAAAAGTCCAGGACCAGATGGCTTCCCTCATGAATTTTACCAGGCATTTAAACAGGAATTAATACTAATCCTTCTCAAGTTCTTCCCAAAATTGAAGAGGAGGCAATACTCTCAAGCTTATTTTATGAGGCCAGCATTACCCTGATACCAAAGCCAGGAAAGGACACTGCAAGTAAACTACAGGCCAATATCCCTGATGAATATGGATGCAAAAATTCTCAATAAAATACTAACAAACTGAATTCAATAGCACATTATAAGGATCATTCACCATGATCAAGTGGGATTTATCCCTATAAGGATGGCTCAACATCCACAAAGGGATAAATGTGATATATCACATTAATAGAATTAAAGAAAAAAATCATCTAAAGAGACACAGAAAAAGCATTTGAGAAAATTCAACATCTGTTGATGATAAAAACTTTTAGGAAATTAAGTACAGAAGAACCAAATAGCAACATAATATAGGCCATATAGGACAAGACCACAGCTAACATCATACTCAATGGTGAAAGATTGAAAGCTTTTCCTCTAAGACCAGGAACAAGGCAAGGTTGCCCACTCTCGTCATTCCTCCTCAACAAAGTACTGGAAGTCCTAGCCAGAGGAATCAGGCAAGAAAAAGAAATAAAAGGCATCAGAATTGGAAAGAAAGAAGTAAAATTGGCTATATTTGCAGATGACATGATTTTATAATCCTAAAGATGCCCCCCCAAAAAAGTATTAGATCTAATCAATAAATTTAGTGAAGTTGCAGGATACAAAATTAACAAACAAAAATCTGTGGTGTTTTTGTACACTAACAACTATTATCTGAAAAAGAAAGAAAACAATCCCCTTTACAATAGCATCAAAAACAATTAGAAAAACTTATGAATAAACTTAAGGAGGTTAAAAGATCTCTCACTTAAGATGCTGATGAAAGAAACTGGAGAAGACGTAAGTAAATGGAAAGGTATCCCACGTTCATGGATTGGAAGAATGAATACTGTTAAAATGCCCATACTACCCAAAGCCATCTATCAATTCAATGCAATCCCTATTAAGCTTCCAATGGCATTTTTTACAGGAGGCAAAGCAATCCTGAGAAAGGAGAAGCAGGAAGCATCACACTTCCTGATTTCAAGCTATATTAAAAAGCTTAGTAACCAAAATGGTATGGTCCTGGCATAAAAACAAACACAAAGACTAACGCAACAGAACTGAGAACCCAGAAATAAACCCATGCATATATGTCAACTAATATTTGACAAGGCAGCCAAGAACACTCAACAGAGAAAAGACAGTCTCTTCAGTAAATGGTGCTGGGAACATTGGATATTCACATGTAAAAGAATGAAATTAAACCCCTGTATTTCACCACTCACAAAAATTAACATGAAATGGATTAAAGATTTAAATGTAAGACTGGAAACCTTCAAACTCCTAGAAGAAAACAGAAAAAATGTTCCTTTACATGAGTCATGGTGATGAATTTTTGGATATGACACCTAAAGCTCAAGCAACAAAATAAAAGATAAACAATGGAGACATCAAACTGAAAAACTTCTACAGAGCAAAAGAAATGATCAACATATGAAAAAACAGTCTATGCAATGGGAAAAAATATTTGCAAACCACTAGTCTGATAAGGGGTTAATATCCAAAATATATAAAGAACTCATACAATGCAACAGCAAAACAAATAATCCAATTTAAAATGGGCAAAGCACCTGAACTGACATTTTTCCAAAGAAGATATATGCCAACAGGTGCATGAAAATGTGCTCAATATCACTAATCATTAGGGAAATGCAAATCAAAACCACAATGAGATATCACCTCACACTTACTAGAATGATTACCATCAAAAAGACATGTGGTAACAAATGCTGAGGAGGATGTGGAGAAAAGTGAACACTTGTGCAGTGTTTATGGGAATATAAATTGGTGCAGCCACTATGGAAAATAGTATGCAGATTTCTCAAAAAATTAAAAATATAACTGCCATATGATCCAGCACTTCTACTCCTGGGTATATAGCCAAAGAAACGAAAACACTATGTCAAAGAATTATCTACACCCTCAAGTTCATAGTAGCATTATTTACAATAGCCAAGGCATGGAAACAACCTAAGTGTCCATCACCAAATAAATAGATAAGTTATGGTATATTACTCTGCCATAAAAAAGAAGGAAATCCTGCCATTTGCAACAACAAGGATGGATTTGAAGAGCATTATGCTAAGTGAAATAAGTCAGAGAAAGACAAATACTGTATGATCTCACTTATATGTAAATCTGAAACAAACACTCAAAAAGAGGTCAGATTCATGGTTGCTATAGGCAGGGGGCAGGAGGTGGAGGAACTGGATGAAGATGACCAAAAAGTACAACCTTCCAGTTATAAGATAAATAAGTACTGGGGATGAAATATACAACTCGATGACTATAGTTAACACTGCTGTATAGTATACTATAAAGTTGTTAAGAGAGTAGATTTTAAGTTCTCATCACAAGGAAAAAAATTTTTTTAATTTTTGTATAAATATGAGATGATTGATATTAACTAAATTTATTGTGATAATCATTTCATAATATATGAAAGTAAAACCATTAAGCTATATACATTAAACTTACACAGTGTTCAATTATATCTCAATAAAACTAGAAAAAAAATTTAACAGAAACAAATGGTAGGGAAACTTTGTGACATTTTTACTTGCCTTTCCCCCACCCCTCCTTGATGTGGCAGCTGTCTTGAAAATGACAGCTTCATTCTCAGTGTTGAACTTCAGTCCCTGTCTCTGGATGGTGCAGAGCAGACCTCATTCACAAATTATTGTATATGTCTATATTCTAGCCTCTCTGGGGGTTCCTTAAGGACTGAAGCAAAGCACTCGTTTCTGTTTTGCCTAACTCGAAACTCAGGCCAGAATGTAAGGCAAACCAACAATCCACAAATGCCTGGGTCAAAAGATTACAGTTGAGATACATGATAGACCATCTAAGGACTGGGAAAAAGCTGTGGGTGGGGAGTTACTTTGGGCAATTAGGATATTCAAAAGCATATATAGGGAAATTTAGAAAGCCACAAATGTACAGGGCAAGAAGCATGCTTTAAAAAGACCCAAAAGACCCTAAGCCTTCAATTCAGGCTAATTGTTAGGCTTAGTGAAAGCCTGGTTTAGTGTTGAGGGAGTACCCTAGAAAAGTGATAACCTGCAAAAACTGGGAGAGGTGTGTTTGTTTTAGCTCCTGAATTTTAAGGAAACCTATCAAAACACTATCTAAAGACAAGGTAAGAAACAGATTTCAGTGATCACACACAAGGAATATATTCTTTGCAAAAATAATTTGAAAACATCATTAAGCAAATGGACTACTACAGTCCAATAATCAAAATGAAGAAAACCCTAGGGAAGGAGGGCAAATCTGATTTCCAGAATCACATTAGAATATTTAAATGTCCAATTTTCAACAAAAATAATCACAATACATTCAAAGACACAGGAATGCATGGCCATCAAAAGGAACGAATTAAATAGAAACAATTGCTGCAGAAGTAGAGACATCAGAATTAACAAACAAAGACTTTAAATAACAGTCTTGAACATGCTCAAAGAGCTAAAGGAAAACATGGAAAAGAACAAAAGGAAATTTGAAAAGGGATATATGAACAAAATGAGAATATCAATAAAGACATAGAAATTATAAAAGGGAAACAAACAAATTCTGAGGATGAAAAGTACAATAACTGACGTTAAAAGAAAGCACTAGAGGAGTTCAACAACCTGTATAAGCAGGCAGAAAAAAGAATCAGCAAACTTAAAACCAAGACAATTACAATGATCATGCCTGTGGAGCAAAAAGAAAAAAAGAATGAAGAAAAGTGAACACGGTCTACAAAACTGATGGGACACCATTCAAAAGACCAACATGTGCATTATGAATGTCCCAGAAGAAGAAAGAAAGAAAGGAGCAGAAAGAATATTTGAAGAAAGAATGGGCAAACACATCCAAAATTTGATGAAAGACATGAATCTGCAGATCCAAGAATCTCAATGTCCAAGCAGGATAAACTCAGAGGTGCACACCAAAACATATTATAATCAAACTGGCAAAAGAAAAGGTCAGAGAGAATCCTGAAAGCAGCAAAGGAGGAGAAACCCCTCATGATCAAAAGATTCTCAAAAAATTTAACAGACAATTCTCATCAGAAACCATGGAGGCCAGAAAGCAGCGGATGAGATATTTAACTTGCTGAAAGAAAAGTTGTGTCAACCAAGAATTCCCTATTAGCAAAACTGGCCTTCAAAAATTAGGGAGAAATAAAGACATTCCCAGCTAAACGAAACCTGAGGCAGTTCATTGCTATTAGACTGTCCTACAAGAAAAGCTAAAGGGAGTCCTTCAGGCAGAAGTGAAAGGACTCTAGGAAGTAACTTGAATCTACATCTATTTTGTGATGAAATAAAGACCTCCAGTAAAGGTAAATACATGGGAAAATATAGCTATTATTGTTGTAATTTTGTCTTGTAACTCGTTTTTATCTCCTACAAGACTTAAAAGACAAATGCATACAAAACAATTATAAATCTATAATGCATACAAAATAATTATAAATCTATATTGTCAGGCACACAATATATGAAGATATAATTTGTGACATCAATAAAGGGAGAACAAAACTTTATAGGAGTAGCAATTTTGTATGCTATTGAATTCAAATTGGTATCAATTCAAATTAGACTGTATAATGTTGACTATAATCCCCACAGTAACCACAAAGAGAACATTTAACAATTACGCATAAAAGGAAATGAGAAGGGAATCATAATCGTTCACCACAAAAAATCAACACAGAAGGAAACAGTAATGGAGAAAATGAGAAACAAAAATGGTATAAGACATAAAGACAACAAATAAAATGGCAGAAGTTCTTCCTTACACTAATTACTTTTAAGATTTTTTTTGACATGGACAATTTTTTTTTAAGTCTTTATTGAATTTGTTACAATATTGCTTCTGTTTTATGTTTTGGTTTTTTGGCCACAAGGCATGTTGGATCCTAGCTCCCCAACCAGGAATTGAACCCGCACCCTCTGCATTGGAAGGTGAATTATTAACCACTGGACTTCCAGGGAAGTCCCATACTAATTACTTTAAACGTAAATGGATTAAACTCTCCAAACAGAAAGCAAAGATTGGCAAAATGGATAATAGAGAAATAAAAATAAATGATCCAGCTATATGCTGTCTATAAAAGACTCACTTTAGCTCCAAAGACACAGATATGTTGAAAGTGAAAGGATAGAAAAAGACATTCTGTGCAAATAGTAACCAAAAGAGAATTGGAGTGAGTATACTAGTATTAGATAAAATAGACTGTAAGCCAAAAATTGTTTTAAGAAACAAAAATGTATATTACATATTGATAAAAAAATCACTTCATCAAGAAGATATAATTTATGCACCAACAGAGCCCCCAAAATATATGAAGCAAACATTGACAGAATTAAAGAGAAAACTGGATAGATCTATAAGAATTGTTAGAAAATTCAATATTTCACTGTCAAAAAATGGATAAAACCTTTAGACAGAAGATCAATGAGGAAACAGAAGACTTGAATAACACTATAAACAAACTAGACCTAATGGACATATATAAAACACTCCAACCAACAACAATAAAATATACGTTTCTCAAGGGCGCAAGGCACATTCTCCAGGATAGACCATATGTTAGGCCACAAAACAATTTTCAGTACATTTTAAAAGACTGAAATCATACTACGTATATTCTCTGACCACAATGGAATGAAGCTAGAAATCAATAACAAAAGGAAAAGTGGAAAATTCACTTGTGGCATATTAAATGTGTCAATTAAACAACACACTCTTTAAAAACCAATAGGTCAAAGAAGAAAGTATAAGGAAAATTTCAAAATATATGATCCAGCAATTCTACTCCAAAGTATGTATATATCTGGAGTATATATTTTCAAAATATTAAAAAAGCAACTCAAAGAGAAACTTGTATATCAGTGTTTATTGCAGCATATTCATGATAACCAAAAGGTGGAAATAGCCCAAGTGTTCATCAACAGATGAATGGATAACAAAAATATGGCATACATATACAATAGAATATTATTTAGACATAAAAAGGAATGAAATTCTGATACATGCTATAACATGGATGAATCCTGAAAACATATTAAACAAAATAAGCCAGGCACAAAAGAACAAATATTGTATGATTCCACTTATAAGAAGCAGAATAGGTAAATTCATATAGAAAGTGAGTAGATAAGAGCTTACCAGGAGCTGATGGGGAGAGAGGAATAGGGAGTTATTACTTACTGGTTAGAGTTCCTCTCTGGAGTGATGAAAAAGTTTTGAAGATAATGGTCATGGCTGCTCAACATGAATGTAATTAACGCCACTGAAGCTGTACATTTAAAAATGGTTAAAATGATAAATTTTATGTTATATATATTATTTAAACATTTTTAATAACAATTTTATTATGGTAAAATATACATATATATTACCTCAATAAAAAATTTAATGTATTAAGATTTGTTTTTTCTGAGGGAAATTTCACAAGAATTTTAAAGAGAATCTTACAGAGTAAAAACATGACTTGCTTTGTTGTTATGAGCACAGGTACTTATGAGCCAATCATACATTTGCACAGCTTTAGATCTCGAAATGTACCATTCATCTGCCCTTCTACCAAGAAGACTGCAGAGTGTTTATCAAGGTAAAAAATGAACAAGCTTTAATGATTCTCTTCTGACAAGTTAAACAGAAGAAAAATATAGGATATAGGCTGTTAAAATTTTACTTTGAGAGGCTATCTCAGCAAGTAATCTAAATAAGTATATGATGGTATGTTCATTGCTTTTTGAAAATAGTTAGATGGCTGTGTAACTTTTAGTGAAAAAGCAAGGTAGCACTGAATGTTAAGAACCCCAAGGGTTAATATCTGAATATTTCTCTCAAAAGAAATCTATTACTGGGTAAAGTAGCTAAATAGGTTTATTTGTCAGATGAATTATTCAAATAACCACAAGAATATACCACAGGGAAAAAGACAAACCTTCAAGGAAGGAGAAAACAGGACAAGATGCAAGTAGTACAAAATGTTGAGAAACATATGGATGAGATATAAAACCACAAGAGAGAACAGAACAAGAAACAAGCAGAACAAAATTCGGAAAGCTGAAAAAGCATATGGATGGACTGGCAGACTCAAGAAAGGCAAATCAAGCCAGCAGTGGAGAAAGATGAGAATCAACCCAGTTCACCTCTCACAATTGCCAGTCAGCAGATGCAGTAC
This sequence comes from Balaenoptera musculus, assembly GCF_009873245.2. NCBI lineage: Eukaryota > Metazoa > Chordata > Mammalia > Artiodactyla > Balaenopteridae > Balaenoptera > Balaenoptera musculus. The sequence goes on from NC_045797.1 coordinate 25,079,867, forward strand.
CTCAGGGGGTACTGGACAGTGGCTAAAATAATGAGAACATGATGAAAACTATTTGGAGGTTATATTCCTGATATCCCTTTCCCAACTCCCCACCACTGCTTGTCTGACCTTCCCCCACACCAGCTAAAGTCCAGAGGTTTATTCTCTAGAGCAGTTAAAGCAGTTTTCTGGACTGCAGGCACTGGGTACTAAGCCAAAAGTGTATGTGTGGGAGGGGATGGACAGGATGGCCATAAAAATGTAGAATGCCAGACATCCCGTTCTTCTCTAATATGGCAACTGGAACACTAGCAGACAGACCCTTAGCCTCCAGGAAGGAGATTGGAAACCTCTACTCTGGAGAATCTGACCAAAGCAAGATATTCATGTGGAGGAGGGGACTCCCAAAAAAAGCCCACCCAGATAACCCTAAAGCAAACCCCTTCCACAAGTCCAAGGCTTCTAATCAGCTTTTTAGTCCACTATATGTCTACCATAAGTAGACAGCCAAGGATTGCTAGATGTCCTAGAAAAGCCTAAAACATAGAAAAAGAAATAAATACATGAGAAGAAATTTGGAGATAACAGATTCTACAGAAAAACAATTTCAAAAGAAAGAACACAGGGACTTCCCTGGTGGTCCAGTGGTAAAGAATCCACCTTCCAATGCAGGGGACGTGGGTTCAATCCCTGCTTGGGGAACTAAGATCCTGCATGCCGCGGGGCAACTAAGCCCGTGCTCCACAACTACTGAGCTCGTGTGCCTTAATGAGAGAGTCCACGTGCCACAAACTACAGAGCCCACGCACCACAACTACGGAGTCCACAGGCCCTGGACCCTGTGCCACTGCCACAGACCGGCTGCAGAAAGCTAGAAGTTCCTGGCGGCGAGGGGTAAGGAACTGAAAAGCACCAATATGGGGTCAGAAGGGCCAAGACAACTGATGGTTGCAAGGCAAGTTTATTCAAAGAGCATGAATGTATATATAGGTTTAGTACGGAACGAATATTAGACAATAAATCAGTAAACCCTGTAATTCCACATAATTCTGTTGCCACTATCTATGCGTCAGCATGCCTTATGGGCCATTCTTTGGAGATACAGACTTCCCCCTCAGGGCAGCACGTCCTTCTTCTGGGGAACAACCAGGGGCTCTTAGATCCAGAGCAGGCACCTGGAATGAAACTGGCCGCAAGCCATTTTCCTTTTTTACGCTCAATACCGCAGCGTCAGGAGTGCATACCAAGAAAGAGACAAGCAGTTCTCCGGAAAGCACAAAGCTGAATAAGCTTACAGCTTGGGGGCCACCACATTTCCCCCCTTTTTATTATTTTTTAAAGCTTGATAATGTAGTTTTAAGCCATGAACATCCTGACGCAAGACAGCGAGGTGCCCCATTACAAATCTGACAACACAAGGTAATAAACCGATCACCAATGAAAGTAGTACACCAATTGATATCAGGCCCAAGAGCCCTCCATGAATCCATTGTATCGGATTTAGCCATTGTAGTTGATCTAATAATCCTTGAATCAAATTCTGGGGTCCATCTTCGTCCAGGTGGGCCTCTTGAATAGCTTGTATTTTGGCATTTAACTTTTGAATATCAAGGCTAATGTGTCCATCAGTCCATACACTTAATATATGCATTTTTACTTTTTCCCAATCCCATTGTGAATCATTATATAAATGTTGAGTTACACAAATCCAGGTATATTTGGCATGACAAATCAAACGCATTTTTAATTTTAAAGCCATAACTTGATCCCCTATTCCTATTAGAACATTTTTTAATTCATCTACTTCCGTTTTTAGTTGGGTATCAATATGACTTTGTAGGGCTAATGCTACACTAGTATTTTTAGATAACTGATTAACATAATGAGCCTGGTGAATAGTTTGTGAAAGAGCAATCCCAGCAGTGGCCGCAGTAGCAGTTAAAGCTGCTAAGGCTAGGATTGCACATATTAGAACACCTATAAATCTCTTTGGTCATTTTAATGCTTCAGTCAATTCCAGCCAGGCTTGCATGCCAGTGTTATGATACCATGGTTCAGACAAATTAACAGGTAACATTATATAAGAATGTTGCTTCATAATCATAACAGATGCAGATCCTTTAACGGGCAAAACACAACTACTAAAGATACAATTAACACAAGTAATATTATAACCTATAGGATTCATAGTGTTTTCTACAATTAAATCTCCAATCAATAAAGCATAAGGAGGAGCGACGCAAGTAATCACCGGTCTATAAGAAAAGGATAAGGCAAGTTTCCAGAATTCCCATTGCTTGTAAAAAACAAGGCTGTTATTATTAACGGGGACAGAAGAAACTAGTATGGTGCCATTATCATAATCTAAAGTACACCAGACAGAGGCTTTAGTCCATGTATCATTACAAACAGGAAAATCAGACTGCGGGAATTCAGAAGCCATAAAAGCAGGAAATTGTAGCCCTGTGACAGTCTTTATGACCGTAATTTGATGTCCAGCTAATAACGTCCCTTGATTACCCATGGTAGTTTCAATACACAAATAATGTCCAGTATCTTTAATCCTCAAGCGATATATGCACAGAGAATGATCCAACGAAGTATTAGAAGCAAGCTTAGTTACTCTAGCATTCATGTGAATGGGAACGTTATCCTTATACCGAAATACAAAGGTGGTTAAATCTTCTCGTCTAGAAACAGTCTGTTTGCAAGGAAGACAAATATTAGATCCCACAGCTTTATAATTTTTACGTAAATGAGTAAAAAATTGAGAATTTACAGTGGTTTGCTAAGAAATAGCATGTTCTAAAGCAACAGCCTTAACACAACCCGAATTGGTACTCATAGGACTTAAACAAACAGGGGGAGTATTAAACCAATTAGAGTAATTAACAGAAGTATTAGTAATAGGCAAATTTCCTAGCACTCTTCCAAAAGTAGAATCATTATAGAAAATTGGAAGGTCAGCTTCAGACCATGTAACAGGTTGTAATAAAGGAGGATCGGGTACATAAGCCCAATAAGATTTAGCCTCTATAGGTGGGGCTGCCAATACAGCTATCATGGCTAAAAAAAAGGTAAGAAGAGAGCGAGGATGAGCACTCTCCTCCATAATCATACGTGCTTGAAATACTAAACATTGCAATTGATACCAAGTAATTTGATTTCGATCTCCCCTCGCCTCCCTGACAAGTTGTCTCCTACTCCGTCGCCGCATTCTTCTTGTCCGCCGGGGGAACCGGTTGGGGTGTGCTGTGGTCGATTGCGAGAGCCTCAGGCGACGCATTCTTCGAGTCAGGGTGTTTATTGGTGATGGCATGATAATGTCGAACCAAGCGCTCCGGGAGCCACCGAGGAGAGTCTGCCTCCCTAGGGAAAACACAAACATGGCCTCGGCCCCATACTAAAACAGGGTCTGGTCCATGCCAAAGGTTAGTCATGGGATCTTTCCATTTAACAAGCGCTTTTTCAGGAGGGGTTCCAGAAAGACCTGTAAACAATCGTTCATAAGGCGTGTGACTAAATGCATCTAAAGTTAAAAAATTTAAAATAAATAAAGCATGATTAAGCATAATCTGAGGAGATCTATCATATTCCCCCTTTTTTATTTTTTGTAATGTAATTTTTAATTGTTGGTTGGCACGTTCTACAATACCTTGACCCTGAGGATTGTAGGGAATGCCTGTTTTATGTGAAATATGGAAAGTTGCACAAAAATTGGCAAAAGCTTTACTCGTATATCCTGGAGCATTATCTGTTTTTAAAGCTTTAGGAATTCCCATAGATGCAAAACAATGAAATAAATGAGTAATTACATATTTAGTAGATTCCCCAGCCAAAGGCGTAGCACATATAAAATTAGAGTAAGTATCAACAGTTACATGAACAAATTGTAATTTACCAAAAGAGGGAATATGAGTAACATCCATTTGCCAAAGATGATGAGGGAGTAAACCCCGAGGATTGACTCCAAATTGTGGAACAGGAAGGTGGGGTAAACATTTAGAGCAGGACTTAACAATGTATCGGGCTGTTTCTCTAGAAATAGAGAATTGTTTTTGAAGCATAGCAGCAGATTGATAATGTAAATTATGTGATTGTGTAGCAAGATCCTGAGGTTGAGATAAACTTAAGGCTATAATCTTTGTATTTTCGTCAGCCAATTGATTTCCCAAAGACAATGGGCCAGGGAGACCTGAATGGGCTCGAATATGTAATATGGCTACAGGAAAGTCATGCTGATGAATAATCTTTTGTAGTTGAAAGAAAGTCTGAAACAATTGAGAATCAACAGTATTGCCAATTATAGCGGTTTCTATGTTACGCAAAATAGTAACCAAATAATGGCTATCCGTATAGAGATTAAAAGAACAATGTGAAAAGATTTGAAAAGCCAAGGAAATCGCATGTAATTCAACTCGTTGGGCAGAGGTATGATCTGTTTGTTCTTTATGAAGTAAGTCATCAGAAATAACCACAGCGATGCCATTGGCAGAACCATCAGTAAAAACATTTGGGGCATTGAGAATAGGAGTTGAACAGATAGTTTTAGGAAAAATAAATAGATGTTGAGTAGCAAAATGAAGGAGCTTATTAGAAGGATAATGATTATCAATAATTCCTGAATATCCAGCAAAAGCAAGAGCCCAAAAATCAGAGACAAATAATAGCCAAGAATATTGATAAGTAGTATAAGGTATAATAATAGAATTTGGTTCATATCCTACCAACTGAATATTTCTTCTACGACCCAATTGAACAAGGGTTGCTATTAACTCATAATAAGGTGTAATGACTTTATTAGGCGTATTTTTCATATGAATCCATTCAAGAATTCCTGTTTCTTGCTATAATAAGGTGGTTGGGGTATGTGACGTAGCACAGATTATTAATAGTATAGGTAAAGAAGGCTCAATTCTAGTTAGCTGAGCAGATTGTATTGCTTTGTTTACAAGCTTGAGTGCTTGTTGAGCTTCAGAAGTTAAAATACGAGGGGAAGAAGGATCAGGACTTCCCTTTAGGATATTAAAAAGAGGCTGTAACTGACCCGTAGTTAATTTTAAAGAAGGTCGCAGCCAATTAATATCTCCTAATAACTTTTGAAAATCATTTAAAGTTTTAAGAACGTCAGTCCGTATCTCTATCTTCTGAGGTGTAATATTATAATTTGTGATATACTTACCAAGATATGAGAAAGGTGGGTTCATCTGTACTTTGTCAGCAGCAATGACTAGTCCTGATCGTGACAAATGACTTTGAAGGGAATTATAAGCCTTAAGTAAAATATGTTTATCAGAATAAGCAAGTAATAAGTCATCCATATAATGAATAAAATATATCTGAGGGAACTGTTTACGAACAGGGGCAATAACTTGAGCTACAAACTGTTGACATAAAGTAGGACTATTAGCCATACCCTGAGGCAGCATTTTCCATTGATAACGTTGCATAGGTTCTATAAAATTTAAAGAGGGTAAGCTAAAAGCAAATCGCAACTTATCAGCCGGAAATAGAGGAATAGTAAAAAAGCAATCCTTAAGATCAATAATAATAATCATATAATTTTTAGGTATGGCTGCGGGAGAAGGCAAACCTGGTTGCAGAGCTCCCATAATTACCATAGTTTGATTAACAGCACGTAAATCTTGCAATAAACGATATTTTCCCGATTTTTTCTTTATAACAAATATAGGAGTATTCCAAGGGCTATTAGACTTTTCTAGTCTGCCCAAAGCAAGCTGTTCATTAATTATATTATGGGCCGCCATTAATTTCTCCTTAGAAAGGGGCCATTGGTCCACCCAGACAGGATTATCAGAAATCCAAGTTATAGGGTCAGCATGTGGTGGAGGAGAATCCAAGGCCCCTAGAAAAAACCCAAGCCTGTTTTATCCCATTTATTATTAGTCTGTAAGGGTAATTTATTTCCCTGTTGATTTTTTCCCAAACCATTCCTAGGATCATACCCTTGATTTAACAACATATTAGTTACAGTAGGGTTGGGACTAAGCAATAGGATTCCCATTTCTTGTAATATATCTCTTCCCCAAAGGTTAACTGGCAATCCGGGCAATACGTAGGGTTTGAATATTCCTTGATTACCTTCAGCATCCTGCCAATGTAGGTATTGCGAACTTTGTTGTGGAGAATTAGATTGGCCAATACCTTGCAACTGTGTAATGGTTTGGTGCACGGGCCAATTTTTTGGCCAATGTATAAACGAAATAACAGAAACATCAGCACCAGTATCTAATAACCCAGAAAAAGGCCTTCCATTTATTTTTAATACCAATTGTGGTCTTTCCCTACCAATTTGTTGACTCCAATAAACTGCATCAGAGGAACCGAAAGCCCCAGTTCCTCTTTTGTTATGTTGTAAAATTTTTCCTTCTGGTATATATGGAATTAATAGAAGCTGAGCTATTCGCATACCGGGCGTGATAAGAAAAGATCCTTTTGATGTTTGAACCATAACCTTTAATTCCCCTTCATAATCAGCGTCAATCACCCCAGGAATAATAGTTAAGCCTTTCATAGACATATTACTTCTTCCAAGGATTATACCAACCGTTCCCTGGGGTAAAGGCCCAAAAGTTCCCGTAGGAAGGGCTTGGGGTCCCATATCCGAGGTTAATAAGAATTGGGTGGAGGCACAGAGGTCCAGTCCTGCACTATTTGGCGTGGCCCTTTGAAGGGAGGAGATTCCATTCCCTGAGGAACAAAGGTCTGAGCTGGAGGCGGTGGAGCAGGTTGTGGGGGGATTATTGACATTGCTCCAATTGTTTGATGGGGCCGGAGCAGGCCCCTCCGGAAGTTTCCCGACAAGGGAGTTCCATCTTTATGAGTCACTGATCGACATTCTTTAGCCCAATGCCGTCCTCTTTGGCATCGGGGACAAATTGTGGGAGGAGGAGATTTACCTTGAGGCACAGAATTTACGATAGGCATATTAGGAGTATCAACAGTACAATTTTTTGCAAAATGACCTGGATTCCCACATTTAAAACAGTTTTTACTTTTAGCATTTGGCCCAAATCCTGCCTTAGTTAGGGCTGCAGCTATAGCTGCTCCCTGTAAGTAAGATGATCCAATATCAGAACAAACTCGAATATAATCCTCTAAATTTCCTTTCTTTTTCCATGGACGTATAGCTGCTTGACAAATATTATTAGCATTTTCGAAAGCCAATTGTTTGACGATAATTGCTCCAGAAGGACCATCAGAAATAATTCTATTAACAGCCTGTAATAATCTATCCACAAAATCAGCATAAGGTTCATCTGCCCCTTGCCTTATTTTAGCAAGGTCTTCAGTCCTAGTGGAGGCAGGTAAATGTTTCCATGCATGTAGAGCTATATGATTGATCTGAGCATAAGCCACAAAAGGGAAAGCTAATTGATCCTGTAATAACTGATGTTGTCCTTCCCCAGTCAACATCTCATAATTTACTAGCACATTATGTGCAGTATTTCTTTCAGCTTGTTCAGCAGCCTTTTCATAATATTCTGATTTCCAAAGTAAATAGTCGCCACCAGTGAGACAAGCACGAGCAATAGATTTCCAGTCTGCTGGAGGCAATGCTTCTGTTGCAATAGTATCCAACATAGTAATAGTGAAAGGGGCTATAGGCCCATATTGTGCACAGGCTGCTTTTAAATCTTTCAAAACCTTAAAGGAGAGAGGCTGATATTCCTGATTATTTTGTTGTGGATTTTGAGGATTGGGTCGTTCCACCACCGGACAGCAGAATAAAGGATCCTCCCCTCTATTAAGAGCTCCCCGTACTGCTTGTTGTAAAGGACTAAGCTTAGGAGGAATAGGGACAGAGACATGTAATTGCTGTAACCGTGGAAGAATATTTTCATCAGGATATTTTTCAGCCTCATATTTGGCTTCTTCATCCGCTAGATCAAAAGAAAAGTCATCATCATCAAGTGAATTAACACTCTTTATCCTCGGTGGCAACGGAGGAGCAGTAGCTACTGCAGCAATATGTTCTACAGATTTAGCTGTTAATTTTGGAACTGAATCATAAATTGGATTAAAACAATCTCTTATTAAATTCCACAAGCTAAAAATGGAAACTGAAACAGAAGATGGTCCATGTGCTTCATGATATTTAGATAACTCATCTCCTACACGAGTCCAAATTGCTAAGTCCACTGATCCTCCTTCAGGGAACCAAGGACAAGCATCATATACTAATTGCAAAAATTCCAGAAGTTGTGAGGTAGTTACCTTAGTTCCACGGGCTTTTAACATTGAAAGCAAAACCTGAGCAAATAAATCATGCTCCTTAGAGCCCTTTTGTCCCATATTATTTTACTTCTGACTCTTTCTCAAGTTACCGTCCTAAAAACGAAATTATTTCTTGTGGCCACACTATCTCACTCGAGAGTTCTACTTACCTGAAATCTTCCGAAAATGTCTCACGCACTCAGGTCCCTGTTCGGGCGCCACTTGCCGCAGACCGGCTGCAGAAAGCTAGAAGTTCCTGGCGGTGAGGGGTAAGGAACTGAAAAGCACCAGTATGGGGTCAGAAGGGCCAAGACAACTGATGATTGCAAGGCAAGTTTATTCAAAGAGCATGAATGTATATATAGGTTTAGTACGGAACGAATATTAGACAATAAATCAGTAAACCCTGTAATTCCACATAATTCTGTCGCCACTATCTATGCGTCAGCATGCCTTATGGGCCATTCTTTGGAGATACAGACTTCCCCCTCAGGGCAGCACGTCCTTCTTCTGGGGAACAACCAGGGGCTCTTAGATCCAGAGCAGGCACCTGGAACGAAACTGGCTGCAAGCCATTTTCCTTTTTAACGCTCAATACTGCAGCGTCAGGAGTGCATACCAAGAAAGAGACAAGCAGTTCTCCGGAAAGCAGAAAGCTGAATAAGCTTACAGCTTGGGGGCCACCACATGCCACAACTAGAGAGAAGCCAACGAAAGATCCGCATGTCTCAATGAAGATCCCGTGTGCTACAACTAAGACCCAACACAGCCAAAAAAAATAAAGATAAATAAATATTAAAAACAAACACAAACACTATCATGAACATCCTCAATGGTAACAGAACAAATCGATAGACAAGAATATAAAATAAGAACCGAGTACTATATAAGAAAAGGAACTTTCAGAAATCATAAAGGGATCTTGAGATCTAAAAATATAGCAAAGAGTTGGAAGACTGAATCAAAGAGCTAAAGAAGAGATGGAGAGAGGGTAGGAAAACAGAGATCCAATCCAACATCAAAATATCAGTTCCAGAAAGAGAGAAGCAGAGGAGAGGAAATCAATGAACACTGAAAGTTTCCCAGAACTGAAAGATATGAGCTACCGCATGGAAAGGGTTCATCAAACACCTAAGATAATGAATAAAAATAGACCCACACCAAGGCCTGTCGCTGCGAAATTGCACTACCCTGAGAACCAAGGTATTCTACAAAGCTTTCAAGTCACATTCAAAGAGCAGAAATCAAAATGGTTTTGGATTTCTCAACACAACTGGAAATAAGACAATGAAGCAATACCTTCAAAATTCTGAAGGAAAATTATCTCCCACCCAGAATTTTATAAAATATCAATCAAATATGATAGATATGCAAGGTCAAAAAATTTACCTATATAGATACTTTCTCTAGAAGCTAACAAAGGGTGTGCTTCACCAAAATGGAAAACAATAAAGCCAGTAAAATGGAAAACAAAAACTCCAGAAAACAGATCAGCACAGGAGAAGAGTAAATGCAAATCCCAAAAGCTTAGGCACAAGAACATAGATTTAAGCAGAATAATTCAAGAGACAGGTTAATGGTTACCCTCATCAAGATCTGTGCTAGTACTGTACTCTTTTAAACTTGAGGAACAGCATGCCCAGGTGAAACTGGTCCTAATTATCTGTAGGTTGGTCTTTACCATGTATGATTACATGCCAGCTTTCCATTCCATCTCAGCTACAAGGATCAGCAAAGACACTCACATCACCCTATGGAAGTACTGTCTTGACCTACTCCTTTGAGCTAGAATTTAATTCCTCATGGACTGAGAACCAGTAAATACAAAGAAGTCTACTCCCTCCAACCACATTTTTGTCAGACATCAATTATGCAGTCCACACTATAGGCCCTTCCAGATACCCTCTGGTGAGCCTTCTATTTAGCAGGACTCACTCATGAGCTTAGCCACGAACTTCCTCAAAAGTGATTTTTGTGAACTCTCATGGAAGCTGAAGCCAGACTATGACCCAAAGACTTCGTTATGCTCTCCCTGAAGCTTTCATGTAATAATGACAATGTTGTCCTTTTATACCTGCCAACAGATTTTTCAAAAGTAAATATATTGTTTAAGAGTGTATGTGTATATAATAAAATAAAAGAAATGCAAAGGAATGATTAACACAAAGTCAGGATAGTGCCTACATCTGGAAGAGGGGAGGGATGCAATTACAACACACAACAGTCTTCTTAGATTCTAGTAAATGCTCTATTTCTTGACCTTCTTAGATATTACAAATGTTTTACTTCTTAACCTGATGGTGGGTATATGAATGCTCATTTTATTATTACTCTTTAAATCATACACTTTTTGAATTTATAATTTACTTCACAAATTTAAAAAATCATCCTATCCACTTCCTTGCTCAGATTCCAAGCTCAATGAAGACCATTCTGGTAACAGTTTGACTCTATTGTAGCTTTGCCTCCATTAAGAGAATGGACATCAGACCACTTGGCATGTACATTTTTCTTTTTAAAGTAATAAACTGGTGTGCTAATTTTTTAAATAATATTCATAAAATAATGAATGTTTGGTTGATTTAATGACTATGTCCTTATATATGAGATTAAATTGGTTTCTAAATAAATCCTCTGAGAGACAGTATATCCTCTGCAAGTAACCAAACTCATTCTCAGATCAGGAATTTTTCGATGCTTCAATTTCATCCCATATTGCAGCTTCAATTTTTGAAGTGTCATATTCCCTCATCATATCAAACTCAAGCCATGGCTGACTCCACTTCTGGGCTTCTTTCATTTGCTCTTCAGTTAAACAAAGATCAAATCTGATCCCCCTGATATTAAATTTTGGACGTTCCCAGCGTTTGGACCACGGCTTGGGCTTCATTTTTACTTTCAGCTAAGGAAGATATAAGGAAAGGAACAAATTAGGCTGAGAGTTGCAAGCAAAAATTCTTCTAAAAGTTTTCTTTAAGATGATTCTTAGTTTATATTTGAACTTCCAGTTCCAAATGTACAACTTATACCTGATTAACAGGAACTTCTTGGCTAGGTTCTTGTGCTATTGGCTTCATATTCATATCAAAAGTGCTGTATTCAGGAAGGGCATCTCGCAAGTATAGCAAGCTATCATCCAGCCGTTTCTGTAATTTGACTACTTGGATCTCCTGTATTCGAGGATTATAAAGTTCAAAGCAAATCTCAACACCTAAAAGAGAAGAAAACATATTCTTATAATCTAAATTCAGATTCCTGCATACATCTCATACTATAAAAAAGCTATTTCATGAAGGAATTAGCTCAGAGTTTTGCATGTAGGAAATGTGATATAAATTTGTAATCTTTAAAATGAAGATTATTGAAAGAAATAGAAATGAACAAAATCATGTAGATTAAAAAATGAGAAAACCTGAATTAGAATGATAAAGTCTAAAGAAAACTGTCTTCTATAAATATATTGAGCCATTTATTTCTTCGATTTTGATAGTATTAAATTAGTTGGAAGTTTGAATAAATTCTTCACTTTGTTATGTTCTTGTTTATTTCCCAATTACTTAAATAAAACTCTATCTTTTACATTTTGACTCTATCTTCTACATTTTGAGCAACAGAATTAATGATGCAAAAAGAGTAAGTACATTTTTAAGTTCTAACTTTGATTTAGAAGTCATCTTAAGATGGCCTAGGTTTGTTAACACTCTGGAGCCCTCCATAGGAGAAACAGCTTTGAGTGTTTCCAAGATGCTGACATAAAAGGTTAATATGTATCATCTGTATCATCAAACATTTAAAGGGAAGAGTGTATTCTGAGGTTTCCTGGAATAATTCCAAGAGAAATATAAATAGTAAAACATATGATCAACGTTAACATCAAGTGTTTAATGTCAGGATTTAATCCAGTATCCACTGTACATCTATTCTGGTATAGGCACTGATTTAGGAGCTGTGCCTATAGCAAAATCAAAATAGGTAAAATTCTTCTCTTCTCATAAAGCCTACATTCTAGTGGATGACAAACGATAAATAAACCAACAAGGTACTTTCATATAGTGAAGACAATACAGGGTGATGACATTGTGACTGGGGAGGGGGCAAATTTATGTATGTATGTATGTATGCATGCATGCATGCATGCCACACTGCACGGCTTGCGGGATCTTAGTTCCCTGACTAGGAATTGAACTTGGGCCCCTGGCAGTGAGAGCATCGGGTCCTAGCCACTGGACCACCAGGGAATTCCCAGGGGCAACTTTAAATAGTATAGTCAGGGAAAGCCTCTCTGAAAAGATAACATTTAAGCTGATACTATAAAGAGCCAAGAATGCTCCAGGCAGAAAGAACAGCAAATGCAGAGGCTCTGGGGTCTTAACAAACCTGCCATGTTGGAAAAACTAGAAAAAGGTCCATTTGGCTGGAGCATAGTAACTTGGTGGGCCAGGAAAGTAAGCCAGAGATACTGCACAGTTGCAGGCAGGAGACGATGGTGGCATGGACAAGAGTGGTAGCAATGGAGATGGAGAAACAGGCAAAATTGGGATAAAATTTTTGGAAATTGAGCCATGAAAACTTGCTGATTGACTGGATGTGTGAAAGAGAATAACTAAAAATAGCTCCTAAGTTTTGGGTTTAAATAAATGGGTGCGGAGTGGTACAACTTATGGAAATAGAAAGAACTGTTAAACGAACACATTGTGAAGTTAACAAAGAGTTCTGTTTTGAACTTGTTTTATGCTTATAAGATGCCCAAATGGAGATGTCAAATAGGTAGTTGTATGTGCAAATTTGGAACAAGGAAAGGGTCAGTCCTTGACACATAAATCTGGGAAGTTAATACCACATGGATGGTATTTAAAGCCAATGGACTAGAAAGAATCATCAAAGTAGGAAGTATCAATGGGGAAGATACAGGCAGGTCACAAACAGTCAAAATGTTAATGGTAGAAAATAGCAAGAGAGAACTAATACTTCTGAGTATTCTGTGTCCAGTACTTCATATAGAACATCACAATAAACTGACCACAACCCTGGGAGGTAGAAACTATTATCTCAATTTTAAAGAAAAAAATCATCTCAGGTCTATCACACCTTTGCTCCTGCCTTTCTATTACAAGATTTCTCCAAGTACACAACCTGATTGGAGGCCCAAGTTTCTGTAATCAAGTTCTGCTGAGTTCCTACATGCACAGCACCACAGGTCATTATAGGATAAGGAAGACAGTAACGATTCTCACATGTTCAATTTCTTTCAATATACTACTTCACTGTTGGGGACCATGAAGCACACAACTTTAAGTATGAAAAATGTACTGTTCCTGCCAATTTTTTTTGGCTTTATTTCTTTAAAAAAATTTTTTTTAGTTTTATTCATGTTTATTTTATTTATTTTATTGAAGTATAGTTGCTATACAATAGTATATAAGTTACAAGTATATAATATAGTGATTCACAATTTTTAAAAGTTATACTCCATTTATAGTTACTATAAAATATTGGCTATATTCCCCATATTGTACAATATATCCTTGTAGCTTATTTTATACATAACAGTTTGTACCTCTTAATCCCCTACCCCAATATCGCCCCTCTCCTCTTTCCTCTCCCCACTGGCAACCACTGGTTTGTTCTCTATATCTGTGAGTCTGCTTCTTTTTTGTTATATTCACTAGTTTGTTGTATTCTTAGGTTCCACATAGAAGTGATAACATACAGTACTGGTCTTTCTCCATCTGACTTATTTCACTTAGCATAATACCCTCCAAGTCCATCCATGTTCCTGCCATTTTGATTCATAATTTTTCTAGAATTTTACCACTTGTTCCCCTATCTTATTGGCATAACAAATGTAATTTTGCGTTTTAAAAAATTCCTCCAATTCTTATAAAACTAATAATTGTGGTGACTGTTGTAATATAAAGCAAAATGGGGGCCATTCATTTTAGGAGAAAGTTAACTTGCAAGGACATCATTATGCTTATCTTAATGTTTTCAAGGGTTATTTGCTCCTAAAATGAATGTCCCCGTACTGCTTTATAGTCACTTGTCTCCTCCTTTGATGTTGCCATGATTTGGAAAGTCTACTTCTAATGGTTGTTGTCCCTATAACAAAAGAAGCCTTCAGGAGAAAGCAAAGCACCAACTGTATTTACTCAGCAACCTCAATTCTCATACCATTCTTAGGCCACAGGCTCCATGTCATCCCTCCGAGCTCCCTTTCACTTTCAAGTTCCAGATGTCTTCACCCAGGATGCAGAAAATAAAAAAGACTCCTGAGATAACATTTTCCAGAAAATCAAAATAATGAAATGAAACCTACCTTGTCCTTCAATAGTATTCCTAAGGATAAAAGTAGCTCCAAGTCCTGTTCCTGATCTCTGGATGCAAATTCCCAGAAACTGGCTGGTTTTTCCATTGGCATATGGGTTAGCAGTAGTAACACGAAGAATGCTTCCTACAAATTCAAAAGAAAAGTGAACTTTTACATGAGACGCAGAATCAAACAATGGCATTTCCAGGTAATTCAAACTTCCTAAATATTTTAATATAATATTAGGAATAAGTACCTCATATGGGCAAAACACAGATAGGTGAAAAACAATTTTCTCTTTGTCGAGAAAACTAACCCTCCAACCACTAATAATAAAAGCATCCAGCTCTTACTGACCAACATAGAACTCTGGAATGTGAAGTATTTTTCTCCTTTCTAACATATCTTTTCTTTCTATTTGAAATTTCAGAGGATTTGTTCTTCCCCTTGGAGGAATGAATTCAGGACTCAAGAACCTGTGAAAAATATAGAGTAAAATAAATTAAAAGCAAACTTAAAAGACCACTAAAAGAGAAACCACTGCTTTACCAAAAAAAGTGAAAGATTAGGATGCTGACATGTTTTATTCTTCCTTCTCTAAATAAGAAAAGTCCATCTTATTTCTAAAATTGTTGTCAATTCTCATGAAAATAGCTAACAATTTCTGAGTACTCACCCGGCATTGTGTTAAAAGCTTTATTAAACATCTATAGCATAACTTAAACCCTACAACAACAAGGTGAGTTTGGTGTCATCATCTCCTTTTCACAGATCAAGAAAATGAAGCTTGGAGATGGTAAACAACAGACCTATTACTACATTAGCTATAAACTTATCAAGCCAAGATTAACAGACTTATTACTACATTAGCTATAAACTTATCATGTCTGTCAGATTCCAAAGCCTGTGACCCACAGGCCTCACGCTGAGTTGTACATGTTATAGTAAATTATGTTGGAAAAGATATAAACATATAAATCATCAATTGTAAACTAACTAAAAATAATCTCCCTATTAGCAAACTGATTTTAAAGTCATTATGAAATATCTAATCTGTAGAAAAGTATAAATGACATTACAATGAAAATATATGTCCCTATCACCCATCTCAAGGAATAAATTAACAATATAGTTGAAGCCCCTGTGCACCCCTCCCTACCCCCATAGTTAATTACTGTGGGGTAATTAACTAAATTTGGTGTGATGATTATTCCTATTAATTTCTTCCTTTTCCTCAATTTCCTGCTTTAAAATGTTTCAAACCTACCAAAAAGATGAAATAGTAATACAATGAACACCCATATATACTTCACCTAATTTCACCTACTGCCAACATTTTGCCGTATTTGCTTTATATGTACATATAATTTTTTTCCAGAACCATTTGAAAATGTCAAACAGCAAGGCATTTCATCCCTCAAACTTTAGAAGGCTTCTGCTAAGAATAAGGACTTTCTCTTACATTTATCACAATACCTTTATGACACCTAAGAACTTCAGCATTAATTCAGTAGTATAATCTAATACAGTTCATATTTAAATGTACCTAATTGGTCCTGGAAAAGGTCTTTTATAGCTGTTTGTTGCTCAATCCAAGCTACAATCAAGCTTCACATATTATATCTGGTTGTTAGTCTCTTAAACTAGTACCCTTCCCCATTTTGTATTTTTGTAACATTGACTTTTTTGAAGAGTCAAAGCCGATCATCTTATAAACCATCCCTGGATCTGAATTTGTTTACTGTTTCCACATGCCTAGACCAAGGATATATATTTTTGGTAAAAATATTACAGAGGTGATGATGTGACCTTCTTATTCCATCACATCAGGAGACATATAATGTCAACTTGAACGGCTATTGGGAAAACTAGGTTTGATTGCTCTGTGAAAGTACAGAATTTCCCCTGTATATTTTTTTATACTTTACATATGTATGTATGTCTGGGCAATACAAAAATGCTACCATACTTGTCAATTCTTCTGCAGGTTGCTTTTTTCACACATCATAGTTGAAGTTCATCCATGTTAACTCTAGTTCATTCATGTTTCACTGCTGTATAATAGTCCATTATGAGAATGTATTTGCTCATTCACCTACTGAAGGATATCTAGGCTGCTTCTAAACTTTTATTACAAACATTACTTTTGTGTTCATTTTTGTACATGTCTCCTTGTACATATTACTTTCCTTAAGTTGTATACTGTCTGGGTGGGAAGGTACAGACAACCTCAAACTTACTAAATTTTGTCAAATTGTTTCCCAAAGTAGTTACTCCCATTTAACTGAATTATATTGTGTTGCCATTTAAGAGAAATATTCCCTTTTCTACCTTAAAAAAAAGTTGTACAGAGAAATCTTTTCTGAATCTCTAGGGTCCATAAATTCAAGTTTATTTCAACTTAGAACCACAGGATATTTTAAATATTAAACACAAATACATATGCAGAGATAATCGAATCGACAATATAGAGCCCTTTCATAAAGCCTAAATCACACCAATTTCCCCAAAATTTGCTTTTTAATAAGGTTGTTATACAATTCTACAGAAACACTATCTGCAAATCCTAGATATCTAAATTTACACATACCTACAAAGTTACCACTGCCTGCTTAAGTGAACCAGGCTTTTAAGCACACTGTTTTGAAGAGCAAATTTCAGAAACAAATTAGTAGAAATTTTTACCACCGTATCGCTTTTTCAGGGACACTAAAACACAGTTGGGAAACTGAAACAGGGTGAGTTCTGGCCAATCCATTTCATCTAGGGAGAAAAGATTCGTTCCTTAACGTCAACAGGTAAAATACAATATATTTCACAGAAAAATTCTCGATACGGGCCAAAGAGCTTCAAATCTGGGGAATCCCTACTTGAAATTCTGATCTAATATGACTGCAGAAAAAGTTCAACGCCGGCTTGGGAGAAGCGAGGAAGTCAAACCTGAGTTGGGTGCGCTTCACGCATTCGTGAATCCTGAACACAAGCTCTTATCTGGGAGTTCCAGACCCCAGGATAAGACCCGTTTCAGACCTCGGAAGCAACTACAGGTTCTAGAGCGCACAGACCCAAAAGGCAGGAGTCGCGTCCAGGTCCGGGCTCTCACCTGCTTTCCCGGCGATGGGGACGGCGCTTGTCCACGATAATCGGTTTCGGCGGTGGCTGGAACGCGCCGGGCTCAGAAGGTCCAGTGATCTGCCGCCAGCTTGGCCCCGCGAGGGTCTCTGCGGGAGCGCACCACAGAGGTCAAGACTGCTCGCTCCAGCCCAGAGCTCCCGCGAAACCTTGCAATCGCCCCCAATGCGCGGTCCCACGAGAGGCCTCCTCCCATGTCGCCCCTGACTTCCAGAATCGCCTCCCCCTAGCCTGACCCTAAGCTCCTTCTGTCCCCGGCTAGCAAGCCCCACTGCACTTACGGCAGGCGACAGAGGCCGGCGCAGGGCGCAGAGCCCAGACGCATCGAAAGCTCCGGCCCAGGGCCATTGCAGCCCGGCAGCCCCTGGCAATAGAGGCCGCCATGCTTGCTCCCTCAGTCGAGACTACAATTCCCAGTAATCAGTGCGACAAGGTCGCGGTCACTTGAGTCAGATGGCGCCTGCTAAGGGACAAAATAGCCAAGTCTTTCTCCACCCACCCCACCCCCACTCCCCACAAGGGCCCGGATATCTTAGGGGAAGTGCACTGTATTTTTCTAGTTCTCCGCATGTGTCAAGGTATATCCCTCTACGGGAGTGTTCTCTCAGCCTAGAAAGATTTCCTCCCTCTTTGAATCAACTCTATCTTCAATTTCTCAGGCAAGACTTCAGTATGTCAAAATTCTCATTATAGGCTCTCATTCTTCCATTAACAGCTCTGATGTCATTTGCAATTTTAATTTAACTTAATTTTTAATTACTTGTGTAATTACTGGATTAGCGTCTAACTCCGCCATTATACTGTAAGCTCCTGAGGGCATGGAGTTTGTCTTTTGCTCACCATTTTCTCTCAGCATCTAGCTGGTCCTCACTCTTTGTTGAATGCAAAAAAAGGAAAAGAAAATGGTTCCTGACAGAAGGGGTGGCACAAAGTCCCTGAGACTACAGTGAGCATTACTCCCTTGAGGAGCTAAACCTGAGTTTGGGCTGAGCAACTGTAGGTAGGGATTATATTACCCTGAAAACTGGGTTCGCCTTTTTTTGGGTGTCGAGACAAGAGACACAACCAAGCCAATATCAGGAGAAGGAAGGATGTATTACTTACAGCAAGTAAGGGGAACACCTGGGATCTTTCCCAAAGCAGTGTCTCCCTGCACAGCAAATTTGAGGAAGTCTTAAGCTAAGCATACATGCATATTCATGAAGGGGCTTGAAAAGGAGAATCCAGCATAGAATGTTGCAGCTAAAAGCTAGCTAAAGCAGTTTTAGTCTCCAGTATTTTATGCTCTACTCACTTTCTTTCACCTGCCTCCCACAAGTGATTTCTTTTCCTAGTTAATTGCTTTTACAAATGATTACTTATTAGTTAATGTTATATTGTACACCTGGTATTTTTCCTCCTTTGAAACACTCCCTAACACTCCCTTCCATTGTGAGCATTCTTCTGTTGTGGAAGGGGGACCCCTTCCAGGGCTCTTGTCTAACACTCAGAAATGAATTTTGGAGGAGACAGGTGCTGACAAAGCAAGAAACTTTATTGAGAAGGGGCACGTGGGCAGAGAGCAGCAGAGTAAGGGAACCTGGGAGAGTGCTCTGCCACATGTCTTGCAGTCTCAGGTTTTATGGTAATGGGGTTAGTTCCTGGGTTATCTCTGGCCAATCACTGTAACTCAGGGTCCTTCTTGGTGGCACATGCATCATTCAGCCAAGATGGATTTCAGTGAGAAGGATTCTGGGAGGTTGGTAGGACATATGGACTGGAGTCTCCTCTCTCCTTTTGACCTTTCCCAAATTCTTCCAGTTGATGGTAGCTTGTTAGTTCCGCATTCCTTACCAGGACCTCCTGTTGTAAGATAACGTATGCAAGTGGTTACTATTGTGCCTGGCCAGGGTGGGTAGTTTCGGTCAGTGGTTCCCCTAACAACTCCCCACTGAGAGACTTCATACTCAAGATACATCTTGGGAATTGGGGCAGAGGTTTCTTTCTTCTGTAACTACTTCCTGCTGAGAGTGGGTGTAGTTCTGCCTAGTAGAGTAGAAGTCTCTCTCTACCTGATCTAAATCAAGTTATCCCATGTCTGAAACTGGCTTCCACTCTTGTAGTAACAACAGTTTATCCTGAAACTGTTGGACCCTGTAGGAGATAAACCTTGTAAGCAGTTGAAACACACAGGGGCCAAACAGGATTGTCATCACTGGGCCCAGAAAAGGAAGGCAAAATTTGGGGTGAGGGCTGCAGGGTGTGTGACTTTCTTCTGATTGGTTGGTGGTGAGGTAACAGGGTGATGCTCCAGGAATCTTGCACTCAACTTGAAGTTACCATCCTCCACTTGGTTGGGGGCCCCAGTTCTGCAGAAGAACTCAAAGATATTGTTCTGTATCCTACTTGAGGAGGAACCAGGACCCTGCCCCAAGGCTGCAGTTTTGTTTCTTGACTGCTCCTTCTTTCTGCATTCCCTCCCTTCCCTGATTAGTAATGGTTTGAATCTGCCCTTTGGAACTCACAGAAGGTCAAGGAAGCTGAATGAAGCCTATTTCCTAAAAACAAGAAACAAGGGACGCAGAAAGGTTTTTGTATCCAAAGGGGCCCCACAGGGTCCTGCTCAGTTTCAAGATCACAAAATGGCTTAAGCCCAAAATGTCTTCTCTTATGTCAAAAAGCTGTAACTGGTTCTTTTCCTCTGGGGACCCTCTACCCTATCTGCTTCCAATAGGTGGCAGAGATGAAAACTAAAAAGGTAAATTGTAAGTCTTGTTAAGAAATTTGAAATTTGTACTCTCGGCAATGGTGTGCCACTGGAAGGATTTCACACTCAGAGTTGTCGTGGTCTGAATGCAGGTTGGAAAAGAATTTCTAGACACAAGGCAGAATGAAAAGAAGATAGAATTTATTAGAGGGAAGGGTCACTGTCAGAACAGCGGGCCAACTTCCTGATAGCCGGGGGGAGTCAACCCTGAGCAAGGGTTTCTGGTCTGTTTTTATAGCCAGGGAACAAGAGAACCTGGGAGTCATCTGCTGATTGGGCAGGGTGTGTATACTTACAGTGTGCAGAGCATGAGAAGAATGGGACAAATACCTTTCCTTATTTGGGATGGGAAAGGGACAGGGCATGCTGCTTGGGAGGGCTCTGGGACATTGTAATGGTCGCAATGTGACATAGTGATAAGAGTCCTCTAACTCTTTGTTCCAGCAATATTGGCCCTTTGACTTTATCTTGTTCTTTGTCCTTGGAGCATCACAAGAGTGAGATGATTACTTAGTTACTTATTGGTCATTCCAGTTGAATTAATGTCCCAAAGAACCTCAAACTCAATGTGTCCATATTGAATACACTATGTTCACCTCCAAACTTCCTCCCCAGTATTAGCTATCTCAATGAATGGCTTCAAAATACAATCTGTTGCTTAAAGCCAAAAATCTCATTGTCATTTCTGATTCCTTTATGTCTCTCCCTAGGAAAAGTTCCTAAAACTACACCTGGCACCATCAACTATCTCAAATATCTTAAACTTTCTCATCCTCCCATCCACATTGCTAATCCTTACCATCCTTTCTCCTCAGGATCACTGCAAACCACTGCAACTGTCTTCTCATTGGTCTTCCTGCCTCCAGTTCCCTTCAGTCGTTCGCCACATAAAAACCAAAAAGGTGGCTCAGAAATGCATACCTAGTCCTTGTTTTTTCCCAGTTTAAAGCCTTCCACAGTTTTCAGTTGACAGATAAAAAATAAAATTCTCAAAGAAAGCGAGCCATGTTCTGAGGACAGAATTCAAAGTACTGTGAAGAGGGACAAAGTCTTCTTTTAACTCCAACTTCCTTGATTAGAACAGAATTTAACTTATAATAGCAAGGAATTACACAACCAAAGTTTCAGATTAGCTAATTTTAGGCTCTCTCTGCCCACCCAAAAAGGATACTTCAAACCTTTAAGAGAAGTAAAAAGGGAGGAGAGACAAAGATAATTATGACTGGTAGTCATGATCAGAGATCAGGCTTGTCTTATTCACTTGCATTTTACCTCAGAAGATAAAGATAGAGAGATGGGCTAGGGCCACTGGTCCTAGAGAGATAAGCAGATTGAGCTGCTACAGAAGAACGGGAGGGTGGGAGTTGGAGGAATACATGATGTGTGGGCAGAATCCCATGCCTACTGTTAGGCATATGGGAAGATAGATGGGGAAATCACTGTAGCATACCAACTATGGAAAGAGATGGCTGCAAGGATCAACCCTAGACTACCCAGAATTATTTTTACTAGAAAACTGAATTTCACTAAGATTTGAGGAATACTAGCTTGAGAAGTATGTTTTATATGAAAGAAAATATAAAATGTAATGACTTAGACTTCTACTTTCTTTTTAGGTATTTGTTTATAGACACATATCAATGCATTTTAATCAACATTACCTAGAGAATCAGGGAAGGAAAATAACAATTTGCTAGAGACGAATAATTTCTAACTGTATAATAATGTTGATTGGTTTGTTATCACAGGAGTAACACATACTTGAAGGAACTGGGATTTGATTTTCCCCTGCTTACAAGTGAATAAGTTGTTTTTGTCTCATAGACATTGGTAGAAGACATGAGACTCCTGAGACAAAGGACTTTATTACTGATGGCACAAGAAGTAAGCAGCATGAGCATCAGCATGTTTGCAAACGTTTCCTTTGTCCCCAAACCCCACACGTTGACACCATGGGCACAGATGGATGGTGTACATGCAATGGGTTTGCTTCACAGCTGAGGAACACTGAACTTACTAAATCCTTTGCTTTTATAGCAAGCAGTAAACAAGCCTGTGCTTTGTCCTGGTGAGACATGGACATTTATCCCTCAAGGTTGCTCATTGTAAACTCAGTCTTGATAAATGGTCTTGATAGCATACCCACTAAGACACGTAGGAGCTCAAGAGACCCATGGAAAACTCTCTCCCAATAATACTTCATCTAGGAAATGTGAAAAAAAATAACAAGGAAAATCTACCTCCTAAACTTTGAGAAAGGTTTATGGACGGCCACGGGAATCACACTTAAAGTTCAGGTGATAATATTTTTGAAACTGGGACACAAATACTCCTGTTAGGGACACCTAAAACCTCTCACACATTCTCGACCTCACGGTTTGGGATTGGGATTACTCTCTCAGGGGGGTCACTGAAGGGCCCCCATTTCCTAAATTCTCAAGGACAATCCTTCAGGTGTCCCAGAGATGGTGCTAATGTCCTCTGCCTTTGAACATGGTGAGAGTTTCCTCACAGAGCCTGTCCACTTCTAAGCCCTAGCCTCTTCCCCAGTATTCTGTAAAACCTGAGCAAGTCAAAGAAAAGGCTTGGAATAGCAGAGCATCCAGACTATCAGTGTGCTGGATCCTCAAGGCCACAGGCAGCCTTGGCTGTAGAAGCATGTAACACAGTGGTCTGTACGTATTAGTGGGATGTTTCCCACAGAGGCTACTAATCCATATGGATATAGGCCATGAGTGGTTCCCAAACCTGGCTGTTCCCTCTCAGTCTCTTGTATTGGATTTTTATCTGTACCTGTTTCCTGGCTTGCTGGGTATTCCCATACAATCTCCCACAGGAATCTCAAATTCAATGTGTTCTTAATTGACTTAATCATTTCCTACCTCTCCAGATCCGTTCCTGCTCCTGCATTTCTATCTTGATGGATGAAATACTCAGCCACCCCACTGCCCAAAGTACAACCTTGGGAATCTTGATTGACTCCTCCATCTTGCTTATCCTGGATCATCCATCTAAGACCAACTCTTGTTGATTTTACTACATAAATATTCCTTATACCTATTCTTTCCCCTGAATTCTTTGCCACTTCTCTGGCTCAGCTCTTCATCATTTCTCCAGTAGATTTGCAATATCTTCCTTACTAATCTCTCTTCCATGGATTCTCAAAGGAGATGCTATTGGCATTTTGAGAAAGACAGTTGTGCATTTGTGCAAGATGGTTCCAGCATCCAATGATTGCATGCATGAAATGTCAGTAGTGCCCCCTAGTTGTAAGAACCAACCTCTCGTCCCACAAGTGGTGCTAGAAAGGAGTTAATGCTGATCAGAGACCCAGGGATATCAAGGGACAAAGTACAGTCACAGGAACCGTCAGGGCTGATCTGAGCCTAATCTGAAGGCAGGAACCTGGGTCCCTGATGGGGCTCCTAGGGTAGGAATGTGGTTCCCCCTGGGGTTTAGATGCAGCAGGCACTGAATCTCTACTCCATACCTCATCCTTCTTTAATTGTCTTCTCTTTCAAATTTTCCTCTTCTTACTCTACACGTTAACCTCAGAGATTGTTTTCACTTGCAAGATCCAAATGTCATGTAAATGCCAATTTGTACCAATCTTGCATCTCTAGCCAAGATATCTCTTTTGACCTTGAAATTTTGTATATATTGAAATTTAGTATATAAAAAGCGTGGCTATTCAAATCAGTTCAGAAAGGTAAATTACTCAAAAAATTGTGTCCATACATACAGAAAAAAGTTTAGATCCTTAACCAAGTATAGAAGTATGTTCCTAATGGTTAAAGAAATTGATATAAAAATTATAAAGTCATAAAAAAATTATAAAGTCATAGAAGAAATATAAAAGGAATGTATATTTGAAGATTCCAGTTTGATGGTGACATAGGAAGGTCCTGAATTCACCTCTTCCCACATACACACTGAGGCTATAGCTACATATGGAACAATTTCCCCTGGAAAAAACCTAAAGGCTGGTTAAGCAACAACTACACACTGGTAAATAAGAAGAAAACCACATTGAAGTGGGTAGGAGAGGCTGGGATACAATCTCATTATAAACCTCATCCCCAGTTTATAACTCGCAATCAAGAGGGAATTCAAAACCTGAAGCTTCTCTCTGAAGAGTGAAGGATTTGAACCCTATATTGGGCACCCCAAATTTTAAGACCTGCACCAGAGAGATGAGGCCCCAAAACATCTAGTTTTGAAAACCAGTAGGACTCGCTTCCACAAGACTGTAGCTATCTGAGAAACGGGTCTTCAAGAACTCACCTGCTCCAGGGCCCAGGGCAGAAGCAGCCTATCGCACCCAAACTATGAGTCTACTAGAACACTCTACCAGGATGCTGGGTTGGAGACTGGTGGGCACTATCTTCGCTCTCTCCCTCTATCTTGCTATAGCTGGGTGGGTGGATGGGAGAAAGGGGTGAAGTTGGTCAAAGATCACAAACTTTCAGTCACAAAATTAAAAGAAAAAAAACCAGGCATGTAAAATTCACTTAAAACAAAAATGAAAAACTATGAGGGAGGTTGATAAACCTGATCACAGGTGTACCTCATTTTATTGTGCTTTGCTTCATTGTGCTTCACAGATACTACAGTTTTTACAGATTGAAGGTTTGTAGCAACCCTGCACTGAGCAAGTCTATCAATGCCATTTTTCTAACATCATTTGCGCACTTTGTGTCTCTGTGTCACATTTTGGTAATTCTCGCAATATTTCAAACCTTCCACCAGCAAAAGAATTGTGACTTGCTGAAGGCTTAGATGATGGTTAGCATTTCTGGTCTATAAAGTATTTTTTAATTAAGGTATGTACATTGTTTTCTTAGACATAATGCTATTCACACTTAATAGACTACAGTATACTGTAAACATAACTTTTATATGCACTGGGAAACCAAAATATTCGTGTGACTCACTTTATTGCAATATTCACTATCCTGTGATGGCCTGGAGCCAAATTTGTAGTATCTATGAGGTATGCCTGTATATCAATACTGATACGAATAACAGAAGTAATCATAAACAAAATTAAAGACTGAGTAGTTATAACCAACGACTAATATCCAGAATATACAAAGAAATCATACATATAAAATAACACACATACTTCAATATTGAACTGTAGAGAATATATTAATAAGCATTCACAGGAGAAAATAATATAAATGACCATGAAATCTGAAAACAATTTCCATCTAGTTTGTAATCAGGGGAATTAAAATTAGAGCAACAGTAAGATTATTTCTTCAGAGAGAGAATACAAGTGGAGACAAGGTATTTACTCCACACATTGTTAACAGGGTTTAAGATTTCAGTACTGAGGTAACAGGAAATTTGGCAGTATCTTAGAACTTAAAGTACACATACTCTTTGACTCAGTAATTCCACATCTTATCTACTCCTAAGGAAAACTCACACATATGCACAACACACACAAGAATGTTCATTGCAGAAATGCTTGTTGTAACAAAGAATGGAAAGAAACTTGATGGTTAAGTATAGTGTGACAAATCAACAGCGAAATATACTGTGGTTTGTTCTATCCTACGACATTACACAACAGATTTAAAAATTACTTACATATGTACTGATGTGGACATTCGGTGAGAAGATGTAGGTTCAAAAGTAAAGCAATATTGAGAACTCCCTGGTGGTCCAGTGGTTAGGACTCTGCCCTTTCACTGCTGAGGGCTGAGGTTCAATCCTTGGTCAGGGAACTAAGATCCCCCCCAAAAAAGAAAAAAAAAGCAAAGCAGTATCATACAGTGTCATATAAAAATAAGCAGAGTGAAAAGAACTGCTTGCCTTATAACAGAAAGGAAATATTTGGTAACATTTTGTAAAGGGTGAGTAGCCATGAAGGAGTTAAACTGTTAACTTTTTTTTTTTGAAAGCAGGGAGTCATAACCACTGAACTGCCAGGGAATTCCTAACTTTTTGAGAGTTTTGTTACAATACACACCCGTAATATTACCATAAGAAAATTAAAATAAAAGAATATACCCGATGTCACCCCTTCCCTTTCCTCTTCAGGAAAGGGAACAAACCGTGAGGATGTAGCACAAAACATAAGCAATTACATCAGAAATGAATCCTTCGGCTTGAGTTTTCTCCCTATTATCCTTCCCAAAGGAAAAAAAGAACAATCAAGAGCAAGCAGTCGGCCCACCAGGTGGCACTACTGGCCAGCTTCACACTCAGAAAAAAGCACTACAGCTCATTAGGGTTTTTGAAGCCTGACGTTATTTAGAAACACTTCTCTGGTAACATACAATAGAAATGGTCCCTGAAAGTGTAATCTTAAGCTTCTGCCATTTGCCTTTGTTGAGATTAGGAAGTTTATTCCTATTTTGTTGATGGAGAGATTTCTCCCACTCCCCATCCAACAGTCCTTCAGGAGAATATATTTCTTATAATTACATTCCACAAATTTAACAAAGCACTTTGGGACCCATTAAGTAATATTTCTCAGAGAAAGCATAATTCACAAAGTTCTTAATTAGCTAGTACCATACAACTACCCAATCAGAAGTGATTATCATCCAACGGATAATGGCCTCTACCCCTGTAGCTATTCAACACACAAGAACCAGCTTCCCAGTTGGTGCGGGGCTCCTCTCTGTGATGAGGATACTAGAAAGTTGATGCTACCTATACTGGAATAAACCAGGTATGGCTTAAGTGTAGATTTGAGGTTATTTTTAATCCTGCTTTGTGTCAGGGGTTCAGTGTCAATGGAGATTTTTAATGCTCAAAACAGCAACAATTATGTTGTATCATTGTGCTTCTTAGATATCTAAGTGGAAGTGGTGAGTTGGCAGTCCCAGGTACAATAAAATCATCTGAGCTAGAGATAGGGTCCTTGTATGGCTATTAGCATAAATGATGCCGTCTTGGGCCCATAGAGTTCCTCCTGCCCTTCCACTGACCCTACCCAGGACTGTACTATGTGGCAAATCACTTCTCTGTTATCAAGGGCTTTGTAGTTAATACATATTATTTAATAATCGTTAGGACCAGGTTGCCTCGATGCTCTGTTAGTCCCCAAACAATAATGAAGACCTTTGCTGATGTAGTCCTGGCACCCATGAGACTAGTTACCCATTCATAAATGTTGACTTGGGAATGCATATTCTGTTTCCAAGCACGTACCCCCATACCCTAGGTTAACTACAAAATTGTCCCAATGGCCCTTTGGTGGTGCAGAGTGCATTTGTTAATGCTTTCGGATCGTCATCTGCCTGATCCCACCCGGTGAATACGTTACCCTATAGTAAACTGATCCATTGATTATATGGAGCTGCCTGCCTCGTTTTTCAATCTCAAGATGCCTTCTCAGTTTGGTGGGCACTTTTTGTTCCCTCCCTCCACCAGCCCTCTTCTGAGGAAATACAAATAAATACAAGCATTAGAGTAATATTAATTGAGATATTAATTGATGTTTTTCTCCTCTGTGTATTTTCCTTTATTTATTTATTTATTTTTTCTGAACTTTCCCTCAACCATCTCCATCCCAGAAGTTGGTCCAGTTTAATTGTCCCAGGGAAGAAGAGCAAGAGCAGAAAACATCCTGCTAGTCTCTGGCTAAAGCTCAAATTCACTAAGGAGATTAAGTGAGATGTATCTGAGGGTAAACACCACAATAGAGGGAGTGCCTTTAAACCTAAAACCATAATTAAGAGTTCCTTTGGGTGGGGTGGGGCTGGGAGGAAGTTGGGAGTCCGAAGAGTAGGAAGATTCCAGAAAGGAATGGTTATAGCCTCCCAGTGGTTGTTCCCAATTCTGAAGCCCAGAGCATTGGATGGGTCCTGAAGAGAGGGTCTATGCATGATGCTAACTGAGCAGAGTTCTTGGGTGAGTGGGGAGAGCAAAGGGCATTCAGACTCCAGAGAGATCTTAGAGGACCCGAGGCCAGTGAACAAGCAGTGATATCAGAGAGATGGCACAGAGGAGGCAGAGAGCTGTGGGGTGGGGCAGGGATGAACCAAAATATATTGGAATTAAATTTCCACTCTTCCTATGGAAAGTGGCATTCCTGGTGGTCGTGGGGCTCCAAATAGAAATTGAAGTAAATCTAGATGAAGTTATATTTCATTTATATGAGTCTGAGGACAGAGATTCCTCCCTGAAACACAGATGTATCTTGTTTTCTTATCAATACTACACAGTAATACAGAAATTAATACTACACAGTAATACAGCAGAAATGAAGAGGAGGAGAAAGAATCTTGAGACAGTGATGAGAGAGAACAGATAGCCGTAATGACCAATTTGATGTGGGGGGTAAAGGAGAAGGAAGCAGCATCTGCAATGAACCCCAGGTTTCTTGCTTGGGGCTCCCATGGAACACATGAGCAAGAGAGTCTTTGTGAGCCTGGGAGACTTGGGGAAGTCACGTAATTCTCTCTCTTACTCTGTGGCCTCATCTCTAAAATGGGGGCAGTGTTTCATACCACAGGGCCCCGCTCATTTCACAAAGACCTGTTAGAGTGCTGTGGGCTAGAGTTGATAACTGAAATGCTAGCAGTTGAGAAATACAACAGTTGACGGAGGACATTAGACCAGAAGGAAACTTAAAGAACGAAATGTTCCCCAACTCTCTAAGTGAATAGATCAGAGCCAGAGACATCCTTTCTAGTTTGACACTGCTACTTAGTATCCACATCATGGCCCACCTTTACTGGGCCTCCGTCCCCTGTAAAATGAGGACCACAATGTGGTCCCACCTCTAAGCAGGGGCAGGACGTGAGGAGGGAAGGAAGAGGGACTTCAGATGATGGTTACTACTGATTGATCTGTCTTCAGAAGCATGGCAGCAGCATGCAGGATGAGTATGGAGCCAGGTCAGTGCCCAGAGAAGACTGGATGCTGAAGAAGGACAGAAGCAGGAGGGACATGAGATGTGGGGGAGGAGTTGGTGCCTTGCAGATGGCTGGGGAATTGTTGTGGGGGAGGGAGAGCAGAGAACATCTGTGACCTAGGAGAATCAGGGTGGTTCAGACCTGGGACTGCCACATCAGCCCCCTCCCTGGGCCCTGGAGAGCATTACCAGGCTTAAGGCAGCCCCAGGATGGCAGAGCTGGGCAGAGGATTCATAATGCAGGTCCTCACCACAGGGTCCTCAGTGTAGAGAGGAAAAGAGAAAGAGAGGAGATCATTGGCTTCAACAATCTCTGAACTTAACAACACCCATTCTGGTCCTGAACTACTTCCTCTTCTGGCTAAATGTCACAGTGGAGGTACTAGACTTTTCTTCCAAACGACTGGCAGGCCCTTGAGGGTAGGGACTCTAGTTTCTCCTCCTCCTCTGGCTTCCAAAGCCCCAGCAAGGCATGGCAAAGAGAGAGTGCCATGTAAAGATTCAAGTCTCACTCATAGTTAGAAAGTCTAGTTTGTGCAATAATAAAAATTCAGGAGGGAGGGGCAGTCACAGAAAGTGGAAAAAAAGTGGTGGTTTTCTCATATAACGCACGTCCTTGAGGAAAAGGGCTGACCTCAATCCTGAGACACTGCTGCACCTTTGTAATGATTCATGGAAGGAAAACAGCTATCAAAAATGCTGTTTAGAAGGAGGTCAAGATGGTGGAGGAGTAGGAAGAGGTGGAGTTCATCTCTCCCCACAAATGCATCAAGAATACATCTACAAAGGGAACGATTCTCACAGCGCACCAGCTGAACACTAGCAGAGGACCTCGAACACCTAAAATGACATGAAAGATCCCTGTATAACTGGGTAGGATGAAAGAAAGAAGGGAAAAAGAAGAGAAGAGGAAGCAGGACAGGACCGGTTCCCAGGGGTGGGGGTAGCTGAAGGAGAGGAGAGGTTCCTGCATCCATAGAAGTCTCCTCACTGGTGGTGAGATCAATTGGGACAGAAGGGGAGGTTCGGGGGCTATCAGAGGAGAGTGCAGCAACCGGGCTGTGGCAGGCAGGACACAGTGAGACTTACACAGACAGTCCGTGCCACAGCCCTGCACATCCCAGCCTGAAACATGTGTCTGCCAGTGCAGACGGGGGCTGGGTGCTGGAACCTGGGGTTTGGAGAGCAAACCCGGGAAGAGGACTGTTGTTGGCTGCAAGGAGAAGGCCTGAGGGGATGGGAGTGAGGAAGTCTGCAACCAGGAATGCTTGTGGAGGAAACATGGACTGCCATAGAAACGAAGCACCATTGTTAAGTGACACACAAGGGGCAAGGCTGCCATTGCAGCCTCTCTCCCTATGCACTGGCCCTGCCTCCCTGGACACTGGGAGGGACCCCCACTGGGGCTGGCTCTCTTGTGCCTGCAACCTCTGGCTCCCTTACACAACTTGTCACCACCAGGGCTGGCTCTCTCATGCCTGTGGCCAGGCACAAGGAAGGGCCCCTGCTGGGGCCGACTCTCTTTTACCTGGGGCTCCCAGCTCCCATGTGCACCCATTGCTGCCTAGGATCCCATTACCCCATCCACGATGCCACCTCCACACACCCTCTTCACCAGGGTAGACTTGTGTCTCCAGAGCAGCCTTGGGAGCAGACTCTGTGGGTGGTCCACACGTAAAGATGGAGCTGAAACCACAGCTGAGCTCCAGGGGGCCATACAACTAAGGAAAAAAAGCTCAGATCTCTCCTTGCGGCTGTGCAAACCACGAATTGACACCCCTGCAACTGGCTTTGTAAACTCAGTGCCTACAGACATCTGAATGAACAACAAGTGCTCCTGAAGCCAAGACGGTTCTGGCTTTAGCAGCTGTAGACTTTGTGGGCATACACACATGGGGGTTGGGCCAGGCTAGAGTCTGAGTTGCCCCAGTAGCACCCACAGTGGGTCCAGATCCATGATTACTGCAATCCTGGGACCAACTTCAGTGAATCTGTGCTGGTGGACTGGTGAAAACGTCTGAGAGACACCAGGGCCAACTGTTAACATACTCAGAGTTGAGGTGTAGCCAAGAGCAGTGTTAACAACAGTGTAATCTGAGAGCTCGCACAAAGGGTGAAAGGTGACACAACAGAGAATACCTACAGATGAACAGCTCCAGAAGAGGAATACTCAGTCACTTCCCTCCTAGTGTGAGTGATTAATCCCACCTAGCTTGCATCACAGATCAGAAACACAGTGAAGAAACAGATTAGGGGGCCTCTACTCCAACAACTAGGGGGCAGAACACGCCCCTGAAGGGCAATGAGAACCATAGAGCAAAAGGGAGGCCCTGCTCAATATCCAGGGCAGGCTCTGGTCACCACACAAGTCAAACCCTCTATCAAGGGGATAATGGCACAAGCCTCTGAACCAACCTCACTCACCAAGGGGCAGACACCAGAAACAAGAGGAACTATGATCCTGCCACCTGTGCAAAGGAGACCACAAACACCATAAGTTAGAAAAAATGAGATGACAGAGAAATATGTTGCAGATGAAGGAACAAGATAAAAACCTACAAGAGCAACTAAATGAAGAGAAAATAGGCAATCTACCTGAAAAGGAATTCAGAGTAATGATAGTAAAGATGATCCAAGATGTCAGAAAAATAATGAAGGTATGGATCAAGAAGATACAAGAAATGTTTAACAAAGACCTAGAAGAACTAAAGAACAAACAGAGAGGAACAATACAATAACTAAAATGAAAAATATACTGGAAGAAATCAATAGCAGAATAACTGAGGCAGAAGAAAGGATAAGTGAGCTGGAAGACAGAATGGTGGAAATCACTGCTGTGGAACAGAATAAAGAAAAAAGAATGAAAAGAAATGCGGACTGTCTCAGAGACCTCAGGGGCAACATTAAACACACAACATTCCAATTATAGGGGTCCCAGAAGACGAAGAGAAAAAGAAAGGCCTGAGAAAATGTTTGAAGAGATTATAGCCAAAAACTTCTGTAACATGGGAAAGGAAATAGTCACCCAAGTCCAGGAAGCACAGAGAGTCCCATACAGGATAAACCCAAGGATAAACATGCTGAGACACATAGTAATCAAACTAACAAAAATTAAATACAAAGACAAAACATTAAAAGCAACAAGGGAAAAGCAACAAATAACATATAAGGGAATCCCCATAAGGTTATCAGCTGATTTTTCAGCAGAAACTCTGCAGACCAGAAGGGAGTGTCATGATGTATTTAAAGTGATGAAAGGGAAAAAAATACAACCAAGAATACTCTACCCAGCAAGACTCTCATTCAGATTCAACAGAGAAATCAAAAGTTTTACAGACAAGTAAAAGCTAAGAGACTTCAGGACCACCAAACCAGCTTTATGACGAATGAAACAGTAACTTCTCTAGGCAGAGAAACAAAAACAGGCCACAAGTAGAAACAAGAAAATCACAAATGGGAAAGCTCACTGGTGAAAGCAAACATACAATAACAGCAGGACATCATCCATACACAAATATGATATCAAAACCAGCAACAGTAAGAAGACAAGAGTACAAATGCAGGAAATGGGAACTGCATTTGAAATTAAGAGACCAGCAACTTAAAGCAACCTTGTATACATATAGACTGCTATATCAAAACCTCATGGGAGGGCTTCCCTGGTGGCGCAGTGGTTGAGAGTCTGCCTGCTGATGCAGGGGACATGGGTTCGAGCCCTGGTCTGGGAAGATCCCACATGCCGTGGAGCAACTAGGCCCGTGAGCCACAACTACTGAGCCTGCGCGTCTGGAGCCTGTGCTCCGCAACAAGAGAGGCCACGATAGTGAGAGGCCCGCGCACCGCGATGAAGAGTGGCCCCCACTTGCTGCAACTAGAGAAAGCCCTCGCACAGAAACGAAGACCCAACACAGCCAAAAATAAATATATATAAAAAAATTAATTAATTAATTAAAAAAAAAATAAAGGTACCAACCTCATAAGGTTGTTGTGAGGATTAAATGAGGTAACGCATATATGTATTTAACAAGATAATCACTCTGTCAGTTGCCCCTCCCTTCCTCCTTTCCTCCCTTCCTTCCTTCCTTCCTTAAAAAAAAAAAAAAAAAAAAACAACCTCATGGGAAATGCAAACCAAAAAACTACAATAGATACATACACAAAAAAGAAAAAGCAACCCAAACACAACACTAAAGACGGTCATCAAACCAAAAGAGAAGAGAACAAAGAACAAAAGAGGAAGGGAAGAAAAAAGACCTACAAAAACAAACCTAAAACAACTAAGAATATGGCAATAGGAACATACATATTGATAATTACCTTAAATGTAAATTGATTAAATGCTCCAACCAAAAGACATAGACTGGCTGAATGGATACAAAAACAAGACCCATATACATGCTCTCTACAAGAGACCCACTTCAGACCTAGGGACACATACAGACTGAAAGTGAGGGTATGGACACATATATTCCACACAAATGGAAACCAAAAGAAAGCTTGAGGAGCAATACTCATATCAGATAAAATAGACTTTAAAATGAAGACTATTACAAGAGACAAAGTAGGACACTACATAATGATCAAGGGATCAATCCAAGAAGAAGATATAACAATTGTAAATATTTATGCACCCAACATAGGAGCACCTCAATACATAAGGCAAATGCTAACAGCCATAAAAGGGGAAATCGACAGTAACACAATAATAATAGGGGACTTTAACACCCCACTTTCACCAATGGACAGATCATCCAAAATGAAAATAAATAAGGAATCACAATTTCTAAATGACACATTAGACCAGATGGACCTAATTTATATTTATAGGACGTTCCATCCAAAAACAACAGAATACACTTTCTTCTCAAGTGCACATGAAATGTTCTCCAGGATAGATCACACAGTGGGTCACAAATCAAGCCTTGGTAAATTTAAGAAAATTGAAATCATATCAAGCATCTTTTCTGACCACAATGCTATGAGATTAGAAATCAATTACAGGCAAAAAAAAAAAAAAAAAAACCATGTAAAAAACAGAAACACACAGAAGCTAAACAATATGTTACTAAATAACCACTGGATCACTGAAGAAATCAAAGAGGAAATCAAAAAATACCTAGAGACAAATGACAACGAAAACACGACAATCCAAAACCTATGGGATGCAGCAAAAGCAGTTCTAGGAGGGACGTTTATACCAATACAAGCCTACCTCAGGAAACAAGAAAAATCTCAAATAAACAATCTAACCTTACACCTAAAGGAACTAGAGAAAGAAGAACAAACAAAACCCAAAGTTAGTAGAAGGAAAGAAATCATAAATATCAGAGAAGAAATAAATGAAACAGAAACAAACAAAAAAAATAGCAAAGATGAATAAAACTAAAAGCTGCTTCTTTGAGAAGATAAACAAAATTGATAACCTTTAGCTAGATTCATCATGAAAAAAAGGGAGGGGACTCAAATCAATAAAATGAGAAATGAAAAAGGAGAAGTTACAACTGACACCACAAAAATACGAAGGATCATAAAAGACTACTACAAGCAACTATATGCCAATAAAATGGACAACCTAGAAGAAACGGATGAATTCTTAGAAAAGTACAACCTTCCAAGACTGAACCAGTAGGAAATAGAAAATAAGAACATACTAATCACAAGTATTGAAATTGAAGCTGTTATCAAAAAACTTCCAACAAACAAAAGTCCAGGACCAGATGGCGTCACAGGCGAATTCTATCAAACATTTAGAGAAGAGGTAACACCTATCCTTGTGAAACTATTCCAAAAAATTGCAGATGAAGGAACACTCCCAAGCTCATTCTATGAGGCCACCATCGCCCTGATACCAAAACCAGACAAAGATATCACACAAAAAAGAAAATTACATGCCAACATCACTGATGAACATAGATGCAAAAATCCTCAACAAAACATTAGCAAACTGAATCCAGGATCATACACCATGATCAAGTGGGATTTATCCCAGGGATGCAAGGATTCTTCAACATTTGTAAATCAATCAATGTGATACACCACATTAACAAACTGAAGAATAAATACCATACGATCATTTCAATAGATACAGAAAAAGCTTTTGACAAAATTCAACACCGATTTATGATAAAAACTCACCAGAAAGTGGGCATAGAGGAAACCTACCTCACCATAATAAAGGCCATATACGACAAACCCACAGCAAACATCATTCTTAACAGTGAAGAACTGAAAGCATTTCCTCTAAGATCAGGAAAAAAACAAGGATGTCCACTCTTGACACTTTTATTCAACATCATTTTTGAAGTCCTAGCCAGAGCAATCAGAAAAGAAATAAAATGAACCCATATTGGAAAAGAAGATATAAAACTGTCACTGTTTGCAGATGATATGATATTGGGTTGACCAAAAAGTTCATTCCATAAGTTGTTATGGAAAAACCCGAATGAACTTTTTGGCTAACCCAATACTATACATGGAAAATCCTAATGATGCTACCAGAAAACTACTAGAGCTCATCAGTGAATTCAGTAAAGTCACAGGATACAAAATTAATACACAGAAATCTCTTACATTCCTATACACTAACAACAAAAGATCAGAAAGAGAAATTAAGGAAAGAATCCCATTTATCATCACATCAAAAATAATAAAATAACTAGGAATAAAGCTACCTAAGGAGGCAAAAGACCGGTACTCAGAAAACTATAAGATACTGATGAAAGAAATCAAAGATGATGCAAACAGATGGAGAGATATGCCATGTCCTTGGAATGGAAGAATCAATATTGGGAAAATGACTGTACTACCCAAAGCAATCTACAGATTCAATGCAATCCCTATCAAACTACCAATAGCATTTTTCACAGAACTAGAACAAAAAATTTCACAATTTGTGTGGAAACACAGAAGACCCCAAAGAACCAAAGTAATCTTGAGAAAGAAAAACGGAGCTGGAGGAATCAGGCTCCGTGACTTCAGACTATACTACAAAGCTACAGTCATCAAAACAGTATGGTACTGGCACAAAAACAGAAATATAGATCAATGGAACAGGATAGAAAGTCCAGAGATAAACCCACACATCTATGGTCACCTGATCTATGACAAAGGAGGCAAGAATACATAATGGAGAAAAGACAGTCTCTTCAATAAGTGATGCTGGGGAAACTGGGCAGCTACATGGAAAAGAATGAAATTAAAACATTCTCTAATCCCATATGCAAAAATCAACTCAAAATGGATTAAAGACCTAAATTTAAGATCAGATACTATAAAACTCTTAGGGGGAAACATAGGCAGAACACTCTCTGACATAAATTGCAGAAAGATCTTTTTTTGATCCACCTCCTAGGTAATGAAAATAAAAACAAAAATAAACAAATGGAACCTAATCAAAATAAAAAGCTTTTGCACGGCAAAGGAAAGAATAAACATAACGAAAAGAAAACCCACAGAATGGGAGAAAATATTTGCAAATGAATCAACTGATAATCTCCAAAATATACAAACAGCTCATGCAGCTCAATATCAAAAAAACAAACAACCCAATTAAAAAATGGGTGGAAGATCTAAAGAGACATTTCTCCAAAAAAGACATACAGATGGCCAAGAGGCACATGAAAAGATGTTCAACATCACTCATTATTCTAGAAATGCAAATCAATACTACAGTAACGTATCACCTCACACCAGTTAGAATGGCCATCATCAAAATCTACAAACAATAAACTCTGGAGAGGGTGTGGAGAAAAGGGAACCTTCCTACACTGTTGGTGGGAATGTAAACTGGTACAGCCACTATGGAGAACAGTATGGAGATTCCTTTAAAAACTAAAAATAGAGCTCCTATATGATCCAGCAATCCCCCTCCTGGGCATATATCTGAAGAAAACCATAATTCTAAAAGATACTTGCCTCCCAATGTTCATTGTAGCACTATTTACAATAGCCAGGACATGGAAGCAACTTAAATGTTCATAAACAGAGGAATGGATAAAGAAGATGTGGTACATATATACCATGGAATATTACTTAGCAATAAAAAACAACAAAATAATGCCATTTGCAGCAACATGGATTGACATAGAGAATGTCATACTGGGTGAAGTAAGTCAGACAGAGAAAGACAAATATCTTATGATATCGCTTATATGTGAAATCTAAAAAAATGGTACAAATGAACCTATTTACAAAACAGAAATTTGAGTCACAGATGTAGAAAACAAACTTATGGTTACCAAGGAGGGAAGGAGGTGGAGGGATAAATTGGGAGATTGGGATTGACATATACACACTACTATATATAAAAGATAACTAATAAGAACCTACTGTATAGCACAGAGAATTCTATTTGGTGTTCTGTAATGACTTATATGGGAATGGAGATGGAGTCTAGAAGAGAGTGGAGATTTATATATATATATATATAACTAAATCACTTTGCTGTACAGCAGAAACCAACATAACATTGTAAATCAACTATACTCCAATAAAAAAATTAATTAAAAAATTCAGAACCGAAATTAGCATT
Source organism: Balaenoptera musculus (assembly GCF_009873245.2). Classification (NCBI taxonomy): domain Eukaryota; kingdom Metazoa; phylum Chordata; class Mammalia; order Artiodactyla; family Balaenopteridae; genus Balaenoptera; species Balaenoptera musculus. The sequence goes on from NC_045797.1 coordinate 25,117,677, forward strand.
CAATCTTGTCCCATCTTCCTACCTGCAGCAGAAGGTAGGTGAAAATAACCTACTGTCTTACAGCCCCAGGGTGTCAGCTTCTTGCGCTCTCTCCTCATGTTTCCCCAACCCCCTATAGAAGGTTGGCGACTGGACTGGACACAAGTAATTAGGAGACAAGGACAGGGTCTTCTGCCATGGGACCTGTGTCTAACATAGCCTCCTCGAGAAGCAGATATCTGAAGCTGAGTCTTTCCCTTGTGGTACATTTATGGTCTCTTCAGACACCCCCTGCCAGTCCCTCTGACCATAGGTCTTGTGACGTGGGCAGTGCCTTCTGTCCCTTTGGATGTCATTCCCCTGAGTCCCTGGTTTGCTTATGACCCATTCTTCATTGAATCTCACTGTTGGGATCCCCTCAACCTCCAAGACTCTGCTCTCAGGCAGGGCTTAAAACCTCTTCAGTCAGGTTCTTCTACCTTTTCACGGTCTGTGAAACACTCACACATCCTTACTCTGACAAATTCTGGGAGAACAGTCCAGTTCTGAGGCAGCATCTTTTATCCTGCTGCCCAGGCTGCCTTAGCTATATCAACATTTCCTGTACCCTCCCCTCCCCGCCTTTGGGAACACAGTGCAAGATCTTCTACTGCAACCACAGAAGCCCCCTTCAATAAGTTTGAGGGGAAGAGGCTGCCTCTGGACACTCCTCAAAAGGGAGTAGGGACTTGGCAACAGCACCCTACAAATAAATCTTTGTGAAACTCCCTGCTCCCCTCCTCTCTAGATACAGACTCTTCTATATTCTCAAGTAGGGGACAGTGCTTGAGGATCATAGAATCAGATCTTGGAAACTTCCTTTGTGAATTCTGCACATTGTGAGCTGACCCACCTTCAACCTTGCTCAGGCTTCAGTTGAGACTGAGGCAGGAAAAGTCCCATCTAACAAGTCTGTGACATAAAGCTCTAGTAGGATGAGGTGTCAATTCAGAGATTCTCAATTCACTCACTCATTTACTCACTCCCTCATCACTCACACAGCACCTGTTCTTTGAGTCAGGAAGCTGGAAACAGTCCAGGGACTGTCAAGCTTAACTGGACAGTCAAGCAGCCCTTATTGCATTCAATTTGGATTGTCTCTAAGTCAACAGTTTTTAGTGAGGCTACTGACTGGGACTAAATTCAGCAGCATATGGAAGTGGTCAAAATTGCTCCACAAACTTGGGGTGCAAAGGTGGGCATATCTCTCTCATTTTCCCAGTTGCATAGCAAGTAACCTCCATCTACTCAGCCGAAAATCAGCCTTTCCTTGAGGTCGCCCCTCTCACCTGTCCGAGATGATCTGAGAAGGTCCAGGATGTATGATGGAGAGAACACTGGGATCTGCTGTGTCCGCTGCTGCCGCTGCTCAATGCTGCCATACGCTGGTGCCGTTGAAAGTCCTTCAGCCTTCCACAAAGGGGCTTTTGTCCTTGTCCCCAGACAGCGGCTCAGGTTCTCTGAAGGAGAATAACCCCATTCCCTCAAGCGGTAACTTCAGCCGGGGTGACTGCCACACACCAACTAGAGCTCACGAGGTTGCAGCTTAGCTGAGATCTGCTGCCAGTTTTTTTTCATAGCCCCCATCCAGGTGCCAACTGGTTCATGGATCCCCAGGGCAGCACAGGCTCCCAGGAATCCCTGTGAGCTTTTGTTTTCAACTCAAATCACAAAGTGTCCTGTTATCACCTCCTCTTCCTGAACAACTGGGCTAATTGCCAATCATCTAGAGTTCTGAAAAAAAGTACTCTTAATAACTTTCTAGGGAATTCCAGGATGCCCTTGTAACAGGGAAGAGGCAAATCTGACTTCATGTTGGATCTGTTTCTTTTACTTTAACCTTTGCTTCCTGTTGCTTTTGTTCACTAAAAGGATACTGTCTATACAAAATGGCCTGCCTCAGGGAACCCTGCCCCTCTGCCTGAATGTTAAACCAAAGTGCCTTTGTTCAGGGGAACATCCTGACCCTGTCCACCTGTGGATGGATGCAAGGAAGAAGAAATTAACACATCCCCTCCCCAAGGCTGGCCATTCCAGGGGACATTTGTAAATCTTATGGCCTTTTTACTTTACTTCCTCATCTCCTCCCCCTCTCTCTGTTCTGTAAAAGAAACTGGCATCCAAACCTGATAACTGTTTTTTTTGCAGATATTAGTCTGCCATCTTCTCGGTCTGCCAACTTTCCAAATAAAGTCATATTCCTTGCCTCAACACCTCGTCTACTGATTTATTGGCTTGTTGTGCAGAGAGCAGAGCAAACTTGGACTCGGTAACACCCTGTCTCTTCCCTTCCCCTTCCCTCCACCTCATGTTAGCAGCCCAAGGAGGCCAAATTGGTTTTCTGTCAAAATCTACAGGCCAAGAAGAAGTTGGCACTTTTCTCACTTAATAAAGGGGCTACAAATGTAATCTTTTAATCTTCTTTAGGCATCCCTCAAAGTAAGGGGTGTCTCAAAGTCACTCTGCCTCAAAGTAAAAGCATGTGTCACATGTTTTAAGATCTGGAACTGTCCATGGCCCTCACCTTCAGAGCAGACCTCTGGGAGTGCATTTGAAAATAGTGCCACAGTCTGACCCCTCTGACTGAAGGAAGTGATTTCAGATTCCAAGGGCTTGTTCGTGCAAGTTTAGAAACTTTTAAAGTTTCTAAGAACAAAAGTTAGTCTCCATGGAGATGCAGAGTGGGGAACCCAGTGTTTCTGTTGCAGGGATGGAGATCATGGAGTGCTGGATGTCACACTAGTGACTAAGCCACATCTCACCTTTAGTGAGTAGGAGCCAGGCACTGAGGGGAGCAGAGGTGAGAGGGTGAGACAGTACATCCCACAATCTGGGATAACGACAGTTAACATCTTTGAACATGGCCTATATGCAAAGCATTTTGGGGGTTACTTTGCATATGTTAATTCTAATCTTCATGATCACTGTATTTGGTAGATATTTATTACCCTCATTTTGCAGATGAGGAAAGTGTGACTCAGAGAAATAATCAGTCCAGTGTCACACAGCTAGTTGTGGAGTTGGGATTCAAACCCAATTCTTAGGACTCCACAACTCATTCTCTTCCCATTATCCTATGTTGGCTCTCAAGAATAGTGTCCAACTTGGAAGATGGATGGCAAGGAGAAGGTGGTTGGGAATGGATCTTGCCATATTGCAGGGTTCCTTGTGAGATTTAAAGTTTAGAAAAATTATAGTTTTGCCTGTGAGTCAATGATGAAAGTTATTCTGACCCACAGTCCCTGGCAGAAAGAGTGGTGGAAACCAAGGGCACAGAACAAATGTGACCACTTCTTTTCCTTGGTAGTGGGTGGGCTTCTTGTTAATCTGGCATACTCTTTCATGTCTCTGTGCCTTTGCCCTCACTGCTCCTCTGTCTGGAGTTACCTTCAACCCCTGCCTTGCTCAGCTTGGGGAAAGTCTGACAATCTCCTCTGCAGAAGAAGGCTTTCTTTTCCTGGTGCATCCCCCAATACACAGGTAGAATTAGGCACTCTCTCATCTGTGTCCCCATTGTTCTTGTGCAGGCACTAGTACAGCATGCATTATTCAAAGCACAGTCATTGTTTAGGCCTAGGGCTAAACATGATGGCAGGGGAGTTATTTTTTACACAAGACAAAAACAGATGCCAGGAATGCTCAGAGCCCCAACCATTCAAGACCAGGGAGATATGAAGGGAGTCTGCATGGCCCAAAGGCAGACATGGTTAGGGGGTGAAGCTAGAGCCAGGAACCAGGAACCTGGAGAGGGTGACAGAAACAAGTGCTAGCAAGTCAAGCTGGAAGGTGCAGTATCTAGTGAGGGGCCTTCATGTAGATGGTTTGTCCTCAGTAAGCAGGTGATGAATCAGAGGAACCAGTAATGATGAACAGCCTTTCTTAAGCCAAACCTGAGGCTGTATTTGTCACAGGCAGTTGCTGCAATCAGGAATGAAATCATAATTCTCCCAAGAATTCATCATGCTCCTGGAACTTTCCTCTGTGTTTCCCAGCTGACTTCCCCCCAGGTTTGACCAAAGACCTGGACCACTTGAATTGGTAAACCGCACCAACCATACTGGCCAGCCACACTCTGAGCAACACTTCCCTCTCTAGGTGTCTGTTTGCAGAGCTGTAAATACCTGAGCCCAAAATGACAGTTCAGGATAACTCAACTCCTTCATTTGGGAGCCAGCCCTTACTCCTGGCCATGAATCTACTTGTGCCCAACACCCCTTTGTTTTCCTGGGAGTTGGGACTATCCTTGATTTAGCCTCCAAGTCTTCCCTATTTCTGCATTTAATGAGCTCATTTCTTTTTCACTTACCAGGTTTTAGGGCTGGTTAATGAGTGGTGGGGTTCTCTTTAACAGCCAAGTTGGGCCAAGCTCAGGGCACTTTTCTTGCTATTTCCAGCTCTTAAGTCCCCAACGTCTCTTTTTTTTTTTTTTTTAACATCTTTATTGGAGTATAATTGCTTTACAATGGTGTGTTAGTTTCTGCTTTATAACAAAGTGAATCAGTTATACATATACATATGTTCCCATATCTCTTCCCTCTTGCCTCTCCCTTCCTCCCACCCTCCCTATCCCACCCCTCTAGGTGGTCACAAACCACCTAGCTGATCTCCTTGTGCTATGCGGTTGCTTCCCACTAGCTATCTATTTTACGTTTGGTAGTGTATATATGTCCATGCCACTCTCTCACTTTGTCACAGCTTAGCCTTTCCCCTCCCCATATCCTCAAGTCCATTCTCTAGTAGGTCTGTGTCTTCATTCCCACTAGGTTCTTCATGACCTTTTTTTCCCCCTTAGATTCCATATATATGTGTTAGCATACTGTATTTGTTTTTCTCTTTCTGACTTACTTCACTCTGTATGACAGACTCTAACTCCATCCACCTCACTACAAATAACTCAATTTCGTTTCTTTTTATGGCTGAGTAATATTCTGTTGTATATATGTGCCACATCTTCTTTACCCATTCATCCGATGATGGACACTTAGGTTGCTTCCATGTCCTGGCTATTGTAAATAGAGCTGCAATGAACATTTTGGTACATGACTCTTTTTGAATTATGGTTTTCTCAGGGTATATGCCCAGTAGTGGGATTGCTGGGTCGTATGGTAGTTCTATTTGTAGTTTTTTAAGGAACCTCCATACTGTTCTCCATAGTGGCTGTATCAATTTACATTCCCACCAACAGTGCAAGAGTGTTCCCTTTTCTCCACACCCTCTCCAGCATTTATTGTTTCTAGATTTTTTGATGATGGCCATTCTGACCAGTGTGAGATGATATCTCATTGCAGTTTGGATTTGCATTTCTCTAATGATTAAGGATGTTGAGCATTCTTTCATGTGTTTGTTGGCAATCTGTATATCTTCTTTGGAGAAATGTCTATTTAGGTCTTCTGCCCATTTTTGGATTGGGTTGTTTGTTTTTTTGTTATTGAGCTGCATGAGCTGCTTGTAAATTTTGTAGATTAATCCATTGTCAGTTACTTCATTTGCAAATATTTTCTCCCTTTCTGAGGGTTGTCTTTTGGTCTTGTTTATGGTTTCCTTTGCTGTGCAAAAGCTTTTAAGTCTCGGGCAATCACCTTCCTCAGTACAGATCCAATCTGTGGAAGTTTCCGGAGTACAATGACTTATAGGCCTTGGGGTTTTGTTTTCTTTTCTTTTCTTTATTCACATATCTTCCCTGGGACAGTTGTTTCAAGACGAGCTTTTACTTTTTTAAAAAGAAGAAGCTGTTGAAGCATCAGGGAAAGAGATGTTTGGGTTTTAAATTAATTAATTAATTAATTAATTTTTTGAGAGTTATGTTTTATTCGACGGGAATTTTTAGGACTTCAAGCCCGGGAGGCAGCATCTCAAGTAACCCAGAGAGAATTGCTCCAAGGAGGGGAGGTGGGGAGCCAGGTTATATAGAAGTTTTGCAACAAAAGGCAGCTATTCAGAACATCAAATGATTACTGTTAATTAAAGAAAACCAGATATCCCAAGTTAAGGAAAGTAAGAATGTGTGTTTTTAGTAAAGAAGGTATACGGAATGTAATTACATTTTATTGAGGAAAAACAAATTTATGCATTTTCAGGATTAACTAATTTTAGATTGAAGTTAATTAAGTAAATGGATTTTGTCATTTAGTAAGCTAATACAAGACTGGAATTTGATTTCTCTCTCTGTTAGTGTGCTCCTTTTTGATAACCGATTGTGTGAGTTTCTGTGCCCTTAAGCGACCTGTATTTAATTTTTAAAATATTTTTGTGACTTTGGTTAAATGAATAAATATTGTTTCATAAGAACTATGATCCTATTGTGTTTTAAAACCTTTTTGATATTTTTAACAAACTTCCCAAATATCAAAACTTAACTAAACTTCTGTGAGATTTGTTTTTAAATACAGAGTTTCTTCTCTGGGTTTTGTCTGAAGCTTTTGGTAGATTTTGGGGTGGGGGCTGGTTGTGAATTCCAGGGAGACTTGCCAGAGGCTGTTTCAACTTCCTTTGTGTGAAGCTATTGTAAAGAGCTGCCAGAAGAGAGCACTAATGAAAGGGAACTTGGAATCACTCTGGTGATTGGCACCTGGGAAATTTTCAGCCCAGAGAGAATGAGAAAGAGTGTAGGATCCGTGTGGCAAGAACAGGAATCTACAGTGACTCAACAGTTGACTCAGTTCCTAGTAGCTCCTCATGGTAATGACATCGCAGCTGCTTTGTTGAATCATGTACCACAGGAAGTTTAGCCCAAAGAATCTCCTTATACATTTGCCCCTCCATCCATCTACGCATCCATTGATCTTCCATCCATCGATCTTCTATCTGTCTATCCATTTATCCATGCAATAAATGAAGATTGAGCACTTACTGTGAGGCAGGCACTGGGCTAGGTACTGGGGCGGCAGGAGGAATGATTGCACACAACCATAATGAATAACCACAGGTCATCTTCACACATTTCAGAGTGAGGACTCTTGTGTGGTGGAAGCCAAAATACAGTGGGGAGGGACTAGAGAATGATTCACAGAAACCTCAGCATGCCATGCTTGGGTAGTTCACAGAGTGATTTTTAACTACTTGTCTCCTGCTGAACCTCTGAAGCTTGGGCACAACACTCCTCCCCCTGAGCTCTGCTCTCCCTGTGAAGTCTTGGCTTTCAGCCTGCTTCTGCATGGGGTCTAGGCTGTGGGTGGCAGGCATTAAGGAGTCTGAGGTGTTTCCATCCAAGGTGAGATCAGAGAGACGAGCTCAGGTGGAAGGCAGTCTGCCTTCATCTCTGTTGGATTGCATATGTATTTTTGTTCACTAAGGCTGCTGTAACAAAACACTACAATCTGGGTGGCTTAAACAACAGAAATTTATTGTCTCACAGTTCTGGAGGCTAGAAGTCCAAGATCAAAGTGACAGTAGCATTGGTTCCTTCTGAGAGCTGTAGGGAGAATCTGTTTCAGGCTTTTCATCTGGCTTCTGGTGGTTTGCTGACAATCTTTGGCTGTCCTTGGCTTTTAGAGTCACCACCCCAATCTCTGCCTTCATTTTCGCATGGGATTCTTATGTGTGTGTCTCTGGGTCTAAATTTTTCTTTTTAATAAGGATATCAGTCATATGGGATAAAGGCCCACTCTAATGACTTAACTAATTATATCTACAATGACCCTATTTCCAAATAAGGTCACATTCTAAGGTACTGGGGGTTAGAATTTAGTGTATGAATATTAGGGGGACAAAGTTCTACCCATAACATCATGTTTCTGACTTTATCCTCTTCTTCCTGCCATCAGCCGTGTCTAAGAAAAAGAGGTCAGAGCGATTTGTGCTGGAGAGCAGCATGACCCGTGGAAGTCTCATGGACAGCTGCAGAAATGAGGAGCAGCAGTTAGCGGGTGCCAGGGATTTTTGTCGTCTATGCTTTTGTGTTCAGAGACAGCAGGAACCTGAAGGGGAAGAAAACCCCAAGCATGCAGCCCTTTAGCCTGGGATACAGTTACCAGAGGAGACCCGGGGGCAGGTTGCCCCTAGGATATGGATGAAGCAATTCCTTGGGTATGAGGGAAAGGGGAGAATAGGGATCAGGACCCAGAGTTCTGAGACTTTTGGGTAGTATTGTGGGCAGGAATTGGAGTATGAAACTGCTCACAAGGGCACCTGGGGTGACTGAGGCTGCGTGAATGACCTGGTGTTCATGTGTGCAGCCATCCGGGATTCGCTGAGATTCTCTTAATCACATCCTCTTTGAAACATAGATGCATTTAATTAAAAAGCATAATTATAGTGGGGCATGGTAATAGAGTATTTGCAGAGTCTGACAGATAATTTTAAAAAAGAAAATAGGGGATATTTGCCTTACCAAATATTAAAATTTAAGATAAATTATTGTCATCAAAAAAATATGTTTTGGCACATGAATGAATTTCTCAAAGGAATAAGCTAGATGTCAGGAATGGACACAGTATGTTTACATACTTAAAAAAATTTTTTTTAATTTTATTTTTGTAAGCACAAGTATTTTTTTTGAATTTTTGAATTTTATTTTATTTATTTTTTTATACAGTAGGTTCTTATTAGTCATCAATTTTATACACATTAGTGTATACATGTCAATCCCAATCACCCAATTCATTACACCACCCGCCCCACCCCCGCACCACTTTCCCCCCTTGGTGTCCATGCGTTTGTTCTCTACATCTGTGTCTCAGTTTCTGCCCTTCAAACCAGTTCATCTGTACCATTTTTCTAGGTTCCACATATATGCGTTAATTTACGATATTTGTTTTCCTCTTTCTGACTTACTTCACTCTGCATGACAGTCTCTAGATCCATCCACGTCTCAACAAATGACCCAGTTTCGTTCCTTTTTATGGCTGAGTAATATTCCACTGTATATATGTACCACATCTTCTTTATCCATACATCTGTCGATGGGCATTTAGGTTGCTTCCATGACCTGGCTATTGTAAATAGTGCTGCAATGAACATTGGGGTGCATGTGTCTTTGAATTATGGTTTTCTCTGGGAATATATCCAGTAGTGGGATTGCTGGATCATAAGGTAATTCTATTTTTAGTTTTTTAAGGAACCTCCATACTGTTCTCCATAGTGGTTGTATCAATTTACATTCCCACCAACAGTGCAAGAGGGTTCCCTTTTCGCCACACCCTCTCAACAACAGCATTTGTTGTCTGTACACTGTCCGATGATGCCCATTCTAACTGGTGTGAGATGATACCTCATAGTAGTTTTGATTTGCATTTCTCTAATAATTAGTGATGTTGAGCAGCTTTTCATGTGCTTCTTGGCCATCTGTATGTCTTCTTTGGAGGAATGTCTATTTAGGTCTTCTGCCCATTTTTGGATTGGGTTGTTTTTATTTTAGTATTGAGTTGCATGAGCTGTTTATATATTTTGGAGATTAATCCTTTGTCCATTGATTCGTTTGCAAATATTTTCTCCCATTCTGAGGGTTGTCTTTTCGTCTTGTTTATGGTTTCCTTTGCTGTGCAAAAGATTCGAAGTTTCATTAGGTCCCATTGGTTTATTTTTGTTTTTATTTCCAGTACTCTAGAAGGTGGATCAAAAAAGATCTTGCTGTGATTTATGTCAAAGAGTGTTCTTCCTATGTTTTCCTCTAAGAGTTTTACAGTGTTCGGTCTTACATTTAGGTCTCTAATCCATTTTGAGTTTAGTTTTGTGTATGCTGTCAGGGAGTGTTCTAATTTCATTCTTTTACATGTAGCTGCCCAGTTTTCCCAGCACCACTTATTGAAGAAACTGTCTTTTCTCTATTGTATATCCTTGCCTCCTTTGTCATAAATTAGTTGACCATAGGTGCATGGGTTTATCTCTGGGCTTTCTATCTTGTTCCATTGATCTATGTTTCTGTTTTTGTGCCAGTACCATATTGTCTTGATTACTGTAGCTTTATAGTATAGTCTGAAGTCAGCGAGTCTGATTCCTCCAGCTCCGTTTTTTGTCCTCAGGACTGCTTTGGATATTTGGGGTCTTTTGTGTCTCCATCCAAATTTTAAGATTTTTTGTTCTAGTTCTGTAAAATATTTCAGTGGTAATTTGATAGGGATTGCATTGAATCTGCAGATTGCTTTGGGTAATATAGTCATAGTCCCAGTATTGATTCTTCCAAACCAAGAACATGGTATATCTCTCCATCTATTGGTATCATCTTTAATTTCTTTCATCAGTGTCTTATACTTTTCTGTGTACAGGTCTTTTGTCTCCCTAGGTAGGTTCATTCCTAGGTATTTTATTCTTTTTGTTGCAATGGTAAATGGGAGTGTTTCCTTAATTTCTCTTTCAGATTTTTCATCATTAGTGTATAGGAATGCAAGAGATTTCTGTCCATTAATTTTGTATCCTGCAACTTTACCCAATTCATTGATTAGCTCTAGTAGTTTTCCGGTGGCAGTTTTAGGATTCTCTATGTATAGTATCATGTCATCTGCAAACAGTGACACTTTTACTTCTTCTTTTCCAGTTTGTATTCCTTTTATTTCTTTTTCTTCTCTGATTGCTGTGGCTAGGACTTCCAAAACTATTTTGAATAATAGTGGTGAGAGTGCACATCCTTGCCTTGTTCCTGATCTTAAAAGAAATGCTTTCAGGTTTTCACCATTGAGAATGATGTTTGCTGTGGGCTTGTCGTATATGGCATTTATTATGTTGAGGTAGGTTCCCTCTATACCCACTTTCTGGAGAGTTTTTATCATAAATGGGTGTTGAATTTTGTCAAAAGCTTTTTCTGCATCTATTGAAATGATCATATCGTTTTATTCTTCAATTTGTTAATATGGTGTATCACATTGATTGATTTGCCTATATTGAAGAATCCTTGCATCCCTGGGATAAATCCCACTTGGTCATGGTGTATGATCCTTTTAATCTGTTGTTACATTCTGTTTGCTAGTATTTTGTTGAGGACTTTTGCATCCATATTCATCAGTGATATTGGTCTGTAATTTTCTTTTTTTGTAGTATCTTTGTCTGGTTTTGGTATCAGGGTAATTGTAGCCTCATAGAATGAGTTTGGGAGTGTTCCTTCCCCTGCAATTTTTTGGAAGAGTTTTAGAAGGATTGGTGTTAGCGCTTCTCTAAATGTTTGATAGAATTCACCTGTGAAGCCATCTGGTCTTGGACTTTTGTTTGTTGGAAAATTTTAAATCACAGTTTGAATTTCATTACTTGTGATTGGTCTGTTGATATTTTCTGTTTCTTCCTGGTTCAGTCTTGGAAGGTTATACCTTTCTAAGAATTTGTCCATTTCTTCCATGTTGTCCATTTTATTGGCATAGAGTTGCTTGTAGTAGTCTCTTAGGACACTTTGTATTTCGGCAGTGTCTGTTGTAACTTCTCGTTTTTCATTTCTCATTTTATTGATCTGAGTCCTCTCCTTCTTTTTCTTGATGATTCTGGCTAATGGTTTATCAGTTTTGTTTATCTTCTCAAAGAACCAGCTTTTAGTTTTATTGATATTTGCTATTGTTTTCTTTGTTTCTATTTCATTTATTTCTGCTCTGATCTTTATGATTTCTTTCCTTCTGCTAACTTTGGGTTTTGTTTGTTCTTCTTTCTCTAGTTCCTTTAGGTGTAAGGTTAGATTGTTTATTTGAGATTTTTCTTGTTTCTTGAGGTAAGCTTGTATAGCTATAAACTTCTCTCTTAGAACTGCTTTTGCTGTATCCCATAGGTTTTGGATGGTCGTGTTTTCATTGTCATATGTCTCTAGGTATTTTTTGATTTCTTCTTTGATTTCTTCAGTGATCTCTTGGTTTTTTAGTACCGTATTGTTTAGCCTCCACGTGTTTGTGTTTTTTAAGGTTTTTTCTCTGTAATTCATTTCTAATCTCCTAGCGTTGTGGTCAGAAAAGATGCTTGATATGATTTCAGTTTTCTTAAATTTACTGAGACTTGATTTGTGACCCAAGATGTGATCTATCCTCGAGAATGTTCCGTGCACACTTGAGAAGAAAGTGTAATCTGCTGTTTTTGGATGGAATGTCCTATACATTTCATTTAAATCTATGTGGCCTATTGTGTCATTTAAAGCTTCTGTTTCCTTATTTATTTTCATTTTGGATGATCTGTCCATCGGTGTAAGTGAGGTGTTAAATTCCCCTACTATTATTGTGTTACTGTCAATTTCCTCTTTTATAGCTGTTAGCAGTTGCCTTATGTATTGAGGTGCTCTTATGTTGGGTGCATATATGTTTATAATGTTATATCTTCTTCTTGGATTGATCCCCTGTTCATTATGTAGTGTCCTTCCTTGTCTCTTGTAACATTCTTTATTTTATAGTCTATTTTATCTGATATGAGTATTGCTACTCCAGCTTTCTTTTGATTTCCATTTGCATAGAATATCTTTTTCCATCCCCTCACTTTCAGTCTGAATGTGTCCCTAGGTCTGAAGTGGGTCTCTTGTAGCCAACATATATGGGTCTTGTTTTTGTATCCATTCAGCAAGCCTGTGTCTTTTGGTTGGAGCATTTAATCCATTCACGTTTAGGGTAATTATCGATATGTATGTTCCTATTACCATTTTCTTAATTGTTTTGGGTTTGTTTTTGTAGGTCCTTTTCTTCTCTTGTGTTTCCCACTTAGAGAAGTTCCATTAGCATTTGTTGTAGAGCTGGTTTGGTGGTGCTGAATTCTCTTAGCTTTTGCTTCTCTGTAAAGCTTTTGATTTCTTCCTCAAATCTGAGTGAGATCCTTGCCAGGTAGAGTAATCTTGGTTGTAGGCTCTTCCTTTTCATCACTTTAAGTATCTCATGCCACTCCCTTCTGGCTTGTAGAGTTTCTGCTGAGAAATCAGCTGTTAACCTTATGGGAGTTCCCTTGTATGTTATTTGTCATTTTTCCCTTGCTGCTTTTATTAATTTTTCTTTGTCTTTAACTTTTGCCAGTTTGATTACTATGTGTCTCAGCGTGTTTCTCCTTGGGTTTATCCTGTATTGGACTCTCTGCACTTCCTGGACTTGGGTGGCTATTTCCTTTCCCATGTTAGGGAAGTTTTCGACTATAATCTCTTCAAATATTTTCTTGGGTCCTTTCTCTCTCTCTTTTCCTTCTGGACCCCTATAATGTGAATGTTTTTGCATTTAATGTTGTCCCAGAGGTCACTTAGGCTGTCTTCATTTCTTTTCATTCTGTTTTCTTTAGTCTGTTCCACAGCAGTGAATTCCACTATTCTGTCTTCCAGGTCATTTATCCATTCTTCTGCCTCAGTTATTCTGCTATTGATTCCTTCTAGTGTAGTTTTCATTTCAGTTATTGCATTGTTCATCTCTTTTTGTTTGTTCTTTAATTCTTCTAGGTCTTTGTTAATCATTTCTTGCATCTTCTGGATCTTTGCCTCCATTCTTTTTCTGAGGTCCTGGATCATCTTCACTATCATTATGCTGAATTCTTTTTCTGGAAGTTTGCCTATCTCCGCTTCTTTTAGTTTTTTTTCTGGGGTTTTATCTTGTTCCTTCTTCTGGTACATAGCCCTCTGCCTTTTCATCTTGTCTATCTTTCTGTGAATGTGGTTTTTGTTCCACAGGCTGCAGGATTGTAATTCTTCTTGCTTCTGCTGTCTTTTTCAGATTATTTTCCCTTATAGTTTATTACAGAATATTGAGCATAGTTCTCTGTGCTATACAGTAGGTGCTTGTTGGTTATTTATTTTATGTATAGTAGTGTGTATGTATTAATCCCAAACTCCTAATTTATCCCTCCCTCCCTTCCCCTTTGATAACTATAAGTTTGTTTTCTAAGTCTGTGGGTCTATTTCTGTTTTGTATATAAGTTCGTTTGTATCATTTAGTTTTTAGATTCCACATACAGGCAATATCATATGATATTTGTCTTTCTCTGTCTGGCTTACTTCACTTAATATGATAATCTCTAGGTCCATCCATGTTGCCGCAAATGGCATTATTTTGTTCTTTTTTATGGCTGAGTAATATTCCATTGTATATATATATATATATATATATATATATATATATATATACCACATCTTCTTTATCCATTCATATGTTGATGGACATTTAGGTTGCTTCCATGTCTTGACTATTATAAATGAACATTAGTGTGCAAGTACCTTTTCAAATTACAGTTTTCTATGGTTATATGCCCAGGGGTGGGTTTGCAGGATCATATGGTAGTTTATTTTTAATTTTTTAAGGAACCTCCATAGTGACTTAACCAATTTACATTCCCAGCAACAGTGTAGGAGGGTTCCTTTTTCTCTACACCCTCTCCAGCATTTATTATTTGTAGACTTTTTGATGATAGCCATTCTGACCTATGTATGGTGATACCTTATTGTAGTTTGATTTGCATTTCTCTAATAATTAGTGATATTGAGCTTCTTTTCATGTGTCCTTTGGCCACCTGTATGTCTTGTTTGAAGAAAGTCTATTTAGATCTGTGCGTTTTTTGATTGGGTTGTTTGTTTGGTTTTGATATTGAGCTGTATGAGCTGTTTGTATATTTTGGAGATTAATCCCTTGTTGGTTGCATTGTTTCAGCAACCCCATTTTAAGCTGTCATTTCAGTAGATATAAAAGTAGCAGTACCTAAGAATATATGACAGGGGTGTTTACGGAAGTACTGTTTGCTGTGGAAAAATATTGGGCAATGAACCATTATCTGTTAATGATAAAATGGCCAAATAAACATGGTGCCTCCATGCTGTGGGATGTTATGTAACTATCACAAAGAATAAATAAGTTAGATCTCTCAACATATTCACATGGAGAAATGTTAATATAATAAGTTGAAAATCAAGTTTTTTCCAAATGTGTATACTATAATTGCATTTTTGTAAAAAAATTGAATAAGCAGATAAAGCTCAAGACTCATGCCTGTTCTGGGTTTGCATGTATTTATAACAGCTTGGACAAGTATGGCTTAACAGCATAAATTCCCTCAGGTAATATGAATGAGAGGGAGTGATTTTTATCTTATTGTTTCTATACTTTTGGTTGGTCTGCTTCTTACAAAAATCATGTTTTTGCTTTTATAATTAAAAGGAATTGGTTAAAGGCAATTTTAAAGTGAAAAAAAGGACAAAGTGCTTAAAATATTTCTATGACTCACTGGGCCCTCAGGTTAAAGTCCACTCTCTTTAATGGACTCACAAGGACCCTGGGATCTGATGTCTGCCTACAGCACCAGCCTTTTTCCCCTTTATTCTGCTCTTTCTCCTCTGTTCTCCAGCTGTGCAGGACCAGGAGCATTCTTGGCAGCATTATTCCCTCCTACACACCTGGATCTCACTTCCCATGGGAATCCCTGAGACTGGGCAAAGTACCCACCTTACCGTTCCTATAGCTCCTTGCACCTATGTCCCTGATGGTATTGCTGTATTGCCTGTTTACTTATTTTTATCCCCACTAGATGGTAAGTACCAAGAATGGAGGAATAGCTTTTGTCATGGTGTCCCCAGTGCCTTGTCTAGCTCATTGTAGGTACTAAACACGATAAATATTTGTTGAATAAATAAAGGAAAGAAAAACAAAATGAATGAATGTCAAGCATTAGAGATACAAAGAAGAAAACATAGTCTGTGCTCTCAAAATTGCATGATGGAGAGACAGGCATGTAAACAGGCCAGTTATAAAAGAAAGAGATGATTATTGTTATAGGACAGAGGGAACATAAGCTACCTAAAGTTACCTGGAGAAAGTCTGGAAGATTACATAAGTGAGGAAACATTTAACCAGAGATTTGAAGGATAAATAGACATTTACCAGGAAAATAAGAGGATAGAGTGATGTTTCTGGCCCAAGAACCAACCCCTTCAAGAGCACAGAGGCATGAAAGAGCAAAACATATTCTGAAAAACTTCAATAGATTTGGTGTTGCTTGAGTGTAAAGTTCAGGTGGGGAAAAGGAGTATATCCTTTTATCCAAAGAAAAATCATAAATGGAAGCAGCTATATTGATGAAGGTCTCTGCTTGGCCATGCACATGAGTTTAAAGTTTACATGGGGAACTACTGAGGAAGATTTTAAGCAGGGGTGTGATATGAGAGGTTTTAGATCATACTGACAAGATATGAAGTTTGGAGCAGGAGATGATTATCAAATAAGGGGAGATTGGCCAGGAGTGCAACAGAAAGAGGTTACTACGACCTTCTATTGGAGAAGTAATCGGGGCTGAACCACAACAGAGACTAGGCTTCAAAGAGGAGGGATTGGTGAAGTACTAAGGAAGTCAAGTTGACATGACTCAGTGTTTGATGGGCTGGAGTGGTCAAAAGTCAAAGTGACCCCTCAAATTTCTGATTTGGCAACTTCAGAAATATCACAACAAGAAATATCAGAGGAGAAGCAAGTCTGAGGAAGGTAGAAAACAAACTCAGTTTGTATCATGTTGAGAATATTCATCTCCTAGGGCTTAAGTTCAAAAACTGCATGGCTCAAATCAACAGAAATTTACTCTCTCACAGTTCTGGAGGCTAGAAGACCAAAATCAAGGTCAGCAGGGCCATGTTCCCTCCAAAGGCTGTAGAGGAGGATCCTTCTTTTCTTGCCTCTTCTTAGCTTCTGGGTGGTTGCTCTCAATCTTCAGTGTTCCTGGGCTTGTAGCTCCAATCTCTGCCTCTGCCATCAAATGAACTTCTCCCTGTGTGTCTCTATCTCCATATGGCATTTTCCTCTTCTTATAAGGACTAGCCATATTTGATTAGTACCCACCCTACCAACGTCATCTTAACCTGATTACATGTGCAAAGACCCTATTTCTAAATAAGATCACATACACAGGTACTGGGCGTTAGGACTTCAACACATATTTTTGGGAGACTCAATTCAACCCATTACACTGAGTTTAAAGGGTGGTGGGACCTTTGGTGGAGGTGTCCAGGAGGCGCCTCAATAGAGGGCTCAGGGGAGAGTCCTGGTCTACATATCTTTAATTAGAATATACCAGCAAAGAGACAGCATGGAGTGATCACAGCAAATATGTAAGTGGTCTGAGAAGAGAAACCTTGGGAAAGTCAAGGTTATGGAGCTTGCAAGGGCCAGAGGATCCCATGCAAGAGATGACTGAGAAGGAAGGGTCAGAGTGTGAGTGTCTGCAAGGGACTCTTGTGCTGACCATCTTGACTCATGTTAGGGGTGTTTGAACCCAGGCTGTCTGGAACTAGAGTCCACTCATTGAAGCCCTTCACTGTACTCGTGAGCTTTGCCAATTTCTTGTTGAAATTTCTTGTCTACTCAGCAAGTTTAGACCAAGAGAGGGGGCAAGAATGATGTGGACAGTTAGGAAGCCCTCAGGGGGCCTGCTGTCAGGTTCCAGGAATTAGGATACAACTTTGGTTTTGGGGAGAAAAATAGCAGTGAATTTAACAAGAAATGCAGCAGAGCCTGGGTACCCAGAGTCATCACTACCCTGTGAGCTCTACATGTCTTCTGGGCTGAGTTCAGCTGTCACCACGTGCAGGCCTACAAAAGGCATGGACTCACAGACTGAGCCCCTTTTTTCAATTAGCGAATTATGCATCAGAACCAGTGACTCATAACCTATGGGGATTGACAGGGCCCCCAAAGATAATCCAGTTTGACTCTTTGATTTCACAGGTGAGAAGCCAGAGGTCCAAAAGACAGAGCAAGGACTGTGGCAGATTAAAGATGACTACAAATTCTTTGACACTTCTCCCATTGTGAGTGAGAACTATATCCCTCCCCATGAATCTGGACAGGCTCTATGACTGCTTAGCTAATAGAAAGCTGCCTAAGTGACACTGTGCCAGTTTCTGGACTCAGGCCTTAAGAGGCTAGCAGCATGGAGTATTACTCAGCCATAAAAAGAAACGAAATGGAGTTATTTGTAATGAGGTGGATGGAGTTAGAGTCTGCCATACAGAGTGAAGTAAGTCAGAAAGAGAAAAACAAATACAGTATGCTAACACATATATATGGAATCTAAGGGGAAAAAAAAAAAGGTCATGAAGAACCTAGTGGCAAGATGGGAATAAAGACACAGACCTACTAGAGAATGGACTTGAGGATATGGGGAGGGGGAAGGGTAAGATGTGACAAAGTGAGAGAGTGGCATGGACATATATACACTACCAAACGTAAAATAGATAGCTAGTGGGAAGCAACCGCATAGCACAGGGAGATCAGCTCTGTGCTTTGTGACCACCTAGAGGGGTGGGATAGGGAGGGTGGGAAGGAGGGAGAGGCAAGAGGGAAGAGATATGGGAACATATGTATATGTATAACTGATTCACTTTGTTATAAAGCAGAAACTAACACACCATTGTAAAGCAATTATACTCCAATAAAGATGTTTAAAAAAAAAAGAACAAAAACAAAAAAAACAAAAAAAAAACACTGAATACAAAGAACAGACACAAGAATGTTGTTCAGCAATATTGAAATGTGCCCAGAGGTCAGAGCCACGGGCCCTAGGATGGAGACTGTGTCCCAAAGCGTTGAACCACAGGCCAAGGGCAGAACTTCAAGCCATAGAGGAATATTTTTAGGGCTTGAAAGCTCATGGAACTTTCTGGCTGGATTTTGAAATCGCTTGGGGCTAGGGATTCTTTCCTTTTTCTCTCTTTTCAATCAGAATATGCATAACTATAATCCTATGCCTGTCCCACCGTTGTATTTTGAGAGTAGACCTCTTGTTTTCTAGTTTCACAAATCCACAAACGGAGAAGAATTTTGCCTGAGAATCTCACTCATACCCTATCTAGATGATGAGATTTTAGACTTTGAGTTAGTTCTGAAATAGTTGAGACTTTTGGGGTTGAAGGGTGGGGTGAATGTATCTTGCGTGTGGGATGGACATGAACCTCTAGGGGCCAGAGTGTGGACTTAGGTAGACTGGATAATGGCCCCAAAATATATCTAGGTTCTAATCCATAAACCTGTAAAGTTTACCTTATATGGCAAAAGAGATTTTGCAAATATGATTAAGTGGAGAATTTTGAGATGGGGAGAATATCTTAGATTTTATGGATGGGCCCTTAGTGTAATTGTAAGTGTCCTTATAAGAGGATGGTTGAGGGAGAGATTTGACACAGGAAGGCACTGTGACCACCGAAGCAAGATGCTATACTATTGGCTTTGAAGATGGTAGAATGGGCCACAGGCAAGGAATACAAGGAATACATCTCTAGGAGCTGGAAAAGGCAAGGAAACAAATTCTCCCCTAGAGCCTCTGGAGGGAGTGTGGCCCTGCCGATACCCGAGTTTAGCCCAATAAAAGTGTTTTCAGAAAAAAAAAAAAAAGAGGCAAGCAGCTTCCACTTCCTGCTCTGTGAACATGGACGCTTTGAACACAAATGCCATGCTGTGAGGAAGCCCAAATAACCCCATAGAGACACATAGGAGAGGAATTGAGGTCCCTGGTCAACAGTCCCTGGTGACAGTCAGCATTCTGTGCCAACTTGGAAGTGGATCCTCTAGCTCCAGTCAAGTGTCTCCTGCTGAAAACTCATGGAACAAGAACAGCCATCTCTGCATAGCCTTGCCCCAAATGCAGATTTATGAGCAAATTAAATGCTTGTTGCTATTTTAAGCCACTAAGCTTGGGATGGTTTGTTATGTAGCAATAGATAATCAGAAGAAGGTGCTCTGACCCTCCGCCAATGTTTCTTTCACACTAGTGCTCACTGTCTCCCTTTGGGTCATGCAGGCCACTCACCAGTCTCAGTGGTCTGTGAAGCTGGAAAAACTGGTGCATTACCCTGCATGAGGACTGCTCGATGATTGCAGGTCTTCAGCAAAAGTCACCAAACCTAATGATCATGAGAATCCCTGGGATCTGGGGCTTAAGTATATAGATTCTTGAGGCCCATCCCAGTTGTATATTGCATTAGAATCCTTAAGTGTGCGACATTTCTATTTTTTAAAGCTTCCCAGGTGATTCTGATGATCAGCCAGCTTTGGAAACCATCAATCATGAGTTATGCATGAGCAATTTGGAGAAATGTCCCAGCATCACTGACATGCACAGATTATCCTAAACTAGGCATTTCTGGAATTTTTCCATTTGTATTAAGATTCCTGGGCAGAATGAGTTATTCCTACTTCCTGGTTAAGCCAATCTGAGGTCAAGTTCTTAGCATAGTTACCCTTCATTTAACTTGGTGTTGGCCTAGGATCCTCAGTGCAGATGTTTCTGATGACCCTGGACCAGGCTAATGTGTATAAATAAAAGGAAGGGACTAATTAGTCATTAGTGTTGTTTGCCAAATATTTATTTGAAGAGGCTCTCTCCTTTTCTTGGCATATAATAGGATTGCATTTCCTGGTCCCTGTAATTGAATAGAACCAAATAAATAACTCTGGCAAATGAACAGAAGATGTGTGTCACTTTTGGGCCAGCACATTTTATTACAAGTCCAAGACCCTCCAGAATTCTCTTTTCATCTACATTATGAGTGGCAATATTCCGGATGGTGGTTGTTCTATTAACATGGGCTCCTGAGTGACAATGATGTACACAGCCTCCTTGTTTACCCTACAAGGTTTGTTGATGTTTGTTATTGTAGCATAACCCAGCCTAGTCTGATTGATATAGCCAGAAATGGTAGGCTTATCACTCTGACGCCTCCTCTCTCTTATGTTTACTGGTTAGAAGCATACTCTATAACCAATTTGAATTTTTATGTTTTTCCACTTTAAAGACTTATTAATTACAAAGTTCTATTCCCGTTCTTGCATGAACAAACACTTTTCCTCCCAGCAAACTTGTCAGGGGCCTGTCTATTCTCAGAACAGACAGTAGGTACTGAGAACATGGTGTTATCTGTTGAAAGGTTATGGCTTTTGTTTGCCTATTCCATGGGACTCTGATAATTATGAATGCTGGGGCATAAACTAACTCATAGAAGATTCTACTTAAATGTTTCAAATACTGTGTGGAATATTGTCTTTTTAAAAGGCTGTCTTACAAGGCATGGTTCCTGATTTTTCTGAAAAGCTGCTGGTGTGAGATAATGTCTCTGTCAGTGAATGAGTGTAGGTTTTTTTACACCCAGCAATAGTGTGCTCTATATTAAGACTATTTTCGGACATCATTTTTCTCTCACATTGTGGTAGACAAGTTGAGAGCCCTGATATTCAAAGGGAGGAAGTGTTACTTTGTCTCCTAAGCCAGCATGTGGGGCTGCATCTATGCAGCTGTGACTTGTTATTGATTATTATTTTTTTCCTTAGAAAGAGAACATAAAATGAGGGGCTGCTTTCTTTCACCTTGTTTGCAAAAATAGTCACCAGTGCTTTCTGGTATCCTGGGTAGTAGGTTTTCTTTATTATTTAACAAGTAATTAAGTCTCTCCCTACTTGATCTATACTTGAATTTAGCTTCTGAATTTAGAAGTTTTAACAATTTATTCAAGTAATGTGTATATATTCTGTTAATAATTCAAATATTGCAAATAATGTTGAAATCCCTCTTTGCCACATCCCATTTCCCATTCTCCTTCGCAGGGTGGACTGCTGTTACTAATTTTATGTGTATGTCTTTAAATTTTTATACACATATTTATACGTAATAAATGTACCTTCAAAATTATATAGCATTTTTGTGTGTTTTAATTTTCTTTACATACATGGAATTTGTTGTACATACTGTCTGCAAATTGCTTTCTTCACTTAACATATCTTAGAGAGTTATTCAAGTCAGTATAAATAGAGAAATCTCATTGTTTTCTGTTTGTTTTCTATAATGTGGATGTGACATAGTACATTTAATAATTTCCCTATTTAAAGATATTAAGGTTATTTCTTAGATTTTGTATTACAAATAGTGTAACCACAAACATCTTCATATACGTGACTTTGTGCACATATGTGAATGTTGACTTAAGAGTTGACACAGGAAAATGTAATAGTTTTGTCAAAGCTTTCATTTTATTTTATTAAAAAATATTATTTTTAAAATGTGGTAAAATATACACAACATTACAATTTTAACCATTTTCAGTAGCATTAAATTCATTCACATACTGTGCAACCATCACCACAATTTATCCACGGAAATTTTTTCATCTTGCAAAATTGAAACTCTGTATCTATTACACATTAAACCCATTTCCCCCTACCCTAATCCCCAGACCACGAACATTCTACTTTCTGACTCTGAATTTGACTACTCTAAGTACCTCGTTTGGGTGGAATCATACAGTATTTGTCCTTTTGTTATTGGCTTATCACACTTGTCATAATGTCTTCAGTGTTCATCTATGTTGTAGTGTTTGCCAGAATTTCCTTCCTTTTTAAGGCTGAATAATATCTTATTGTATGTGTGTACGTCATTTTGTTTTGGAACTTTCATTTTAATGGATTCTCCCCAATCTCCCTCCAAGTGGCTGGATCATTACATAAGAGCAGCCATTTCCCCCTATTTTTGTCGACATTCTACATTAAGAAACTTCTTGAAGACAAAAGTGATATTTCATTTTAATTTGCATTTCTCCAATTAATAGTGAGAGTAAACTGTTTTCATATTTTTATTTCTGTAAATTACTTTTTTTTTTAACATCTTTATCGGAGTATAATTGATTTACAATGGTGTATTAGTTTCTGCTTTATAACAAAGTGAATCAGTTATACATATACATATGTTCCCATATATCTTCCCTCTTGCATCTCCCTCCCTCCAACCCTCCCCATCCCACCCCTCTAGGTGGTCACAAAGCACCGAGGTGATCTCCATGTGCTATGCGGCTGCTTCCCACTAGCTATCTATTTTACATTTGGTAGTGTATATATGTCCATGACAATCTCTCACCCTGTCACATCTCACCCCATCCCCTCCCCATATCCTCAGGTCCATTCTCTAGTAGGTCTGTGTCTTTATTCCTCTGTTGCCACTAGGTTCTTCATGGCCTTTTTTTTTTTTTTTCCTTAGATTCCGTATATATGTGTTAGCATACTGTATTTGTTTTTCTCTTTCTGACTTACTTCACTCTGTATGACAGACTCTAACTCCATCCACCTCATTACAAATACCTCCATTTCATTTCCTTTTATGGCTGAGTAATATTCCATTGTATATATGTGCCACATCTTCTTTATCCATTCATCTGTCGATGGACATTTAGGTTGCTTCCATGTCCTGGCTATTGTAAATAGAGCTGCAATGAACATTTTAG
Organism: Balaenoptera musculus; assembly: GCF_009873245.2. Lineage (NCBI taxonomy): Eukaryota > Metazoa > Chordata > Mammalia > Artiodactyla > Balaenopteridae > Balaenoptera > Balaenoptera musculus. The sequence continues at coordinate 25,140,796 of NC_045797.1, forward strand.
TACATGATTCTTTTTGAACTATGGTTTTCTCACGGTATATGCCCAGTAGTGGGATTGCTGGGTCGTATGGTAGTTCTATTTGTAGTTTTTTAAGGAACCTCCATACTGTTCTCCATAGTGGCTGTATCAATTTACATTCCCACCAACAGTGCAAGAGTGTTCCCCTTTCTCCACACCCTCTCCAGCATTTATTGTTTCTAGATTTTTTGAGGATGGCCATTCTGACCGGTGTGAGATGATATCTCATTGTAGTTTTGATTTGCATTTCTCTAATGATTAATGATGTTGAGCATTCTTTCATGTGTCTGTTGGCAATCTGTATATCTTCTTTGGAGAAATGTCTATTTAGGTCTTCTGCCCATTTTTGGATTGGGTTGTTCGTTTTTTTGTTATTGAGCTGCATGAGCTGCTTGTAAATCTTGGAGATTAATCCTTTGTCAGTTGCTTCATTTGCAAATATTTTCTCCCATTCTGAGGGTTGTCTTTTGGTCTTGTTTATGGTTTCCTTTGCTGTGCAAAAGCTTTTAAGTTTCATTAGGTCCCATTTGTTTATTTGTGTTCTTATTTCCATTTCTCTGGGAGCTGGGTCAAAAAGAATCTTGCTGTGATGTATGTCATAGAGTGTTCTACCTATGTTTTCCTCTAAGAGTTTGATAGTGTCTGGCCTTACACTTAGATCTTTAATCCATTTTGAGTTTATTTTTGTGCATGGTGTCAGGGAGTGTTCTAATTTCATACTCTTACATGTACCTGTCCAATTTTCCCAGCACCACTTATTGAAGAGGCTGTCTTTTCTCCACTGTATATGATTGCCTCCTTTATCAAAGATAAGGTGACCATATGTGTGTGGGTTTATCTCTGGGCTTTCTATCCTGTTCCATTGATCTATATTTCTGTTTTTGTGCCAGTACCAAACTGTCTTGATTACTGTAGCTTTGTAATATAGTCTGAAGTCAGGGAGCCTGATTCTTCCAGCTACATTTTTTGTTCTCAAGATTGCTTTCACTATTCGGGGTCTTTTGTGTTTCCATACAAATTGTGAAATTTTTTGTTCTAGTTCTGTGAAAAATGTCAGTGGTAGTTTGATAGGGATTGCATTGAATCTGTAGATTGCTTTGGGTAGTAGAGTCATTTTCACAATGTTGATTCTTCCAATCCAGGAACATGGTATATCTCTCCATCTATTTGTATCATCTTTAATTTCTTTCATCAGTGTCTTATAATTTTCTGCGTACAGGTCTTTTGTCTCCTTAGGTAGGTTTATTCCTAGATATTTTATTCTTTTTGTTGCAATGGTAAACGGGAGTGTTTTCTTAAATTCACTTTCTGATTTTTCATCATTAGTGTATAGAAATGCAAGAGATTTCTGTGCATTAATTTTGTATCCTGCTACTTTACCAAATTCATTGATTAGCTCTAGGAGTTTTCTGGTAGCATCTTTAGGATTCTCTATGTATAGTATCATGTCATCTGCAAACAGTGACAGCTTTACTTCTTCTTTTCCGATTTGGATTCCTTTTATTTCTTTTTCTTCTCTGATTGCTGTGGCTAACACTTCCAAAACTATGTTGAATAATAGTGGTGAGAGTGGGCAACCTTGTCTTGTTCCTGATCTTAGTGGAAATGGTTTCAGTTTTTCACCATTGAGGACAATGTTGGCTGTGGGTTTGTCATATATGGCCTTTATTATGTTGAGGAAAGTTCCCTCTATGCCTACTTTCTGCAGGGCTTTTATCATAAATGGGTGTTGAATTTTGTCGAAAGCTTTCACTGCATCTATTGAGATGATCATATGGTTTTTCTCCTTCAATTTGTTAATATGGTGTATCACATTGATTGATTTGCGTATATTGAAGAATCCTTGCATTCCTGGAATAAACCCCACTTGATCATGGTGTATGATCCTTTTAATGTGCTGTTGGATTCTGTTTGCTAGTATTTTGTTGAGGATTTTTCATCTATGTTCATCAGGGATATTGGCCTGTAGTTTTCTTTCTTTGTGACATCTTTGCCTGGTTTTGGTATCAGGGTGATGGTGGCCTCGTAGAATGAGTTTGGGAGTGTTCCTCCCTCTGCAATATTTTGGAAGAGTTTGAGAAGGATAGGTGTTAGCTCTTCTCTAAATGTTTGATAGAATTCACCTGTGAAGCCATCTGGTCCTGGGCTTTTGTTTGTTGGAAGGTTTTTAATCACAGTTTCAATTTCAGTGCTTGTGATTGGTCTGTTCATATTTTCTATTTATTCCTGGTTCAGTCTCGGCAGATTGTGCATGTCTAAGAATCTGTCCATTTCTTCCAGGTTGTCCATTTTATTGGCATAGAGTTGCTTGTAGTAATCTCTCATGATCTTTTGTATTTCTGCAGTGTCAGTGGTTACTTCTCCTTTTTCATTTCTAATTCTATTGATTTGAATCTTCTCCCTTTTTCTCGTGATGAGTCTGGCTAATGGTTTATCAATTTTGTTTATCTTCTCAAAGAACCAGCTTTTAGTTTCATTGATTTTTGCTATTGTTTCCTTCATTTCCTTTTCATTTATTTCTGACCTGATCTTTATGATTTCTTTCCTTCTGCTAGCTTTGGGGTTTTTTTGTTCTTCTTTCTCTAATTGCTTTAGGTGCAAGGTTAGGTTGTTTATTCGAGATGTTTCCTGTTTCTTGAGGTAGGCTTGTATTGCTATAAACTTCCCTTTTAGCACTGCTTTTGCTGCATCCCATAGGTTTTGGGTCGTCGTGTCTCCATTGTCATTTGTTTCTAGGTAGTTTTTGATTTCCCCTTTGATTTCTTCAGTGATCACTTCGTTATTAAGTAGTGTATTGTGTAGCCTCCATGTGTTTGTATTTTTTACACATCTTTTCCTGTAATTGATATCTAGTCTCATAGCGTTGTGGTCAGAAAAGATACTTGATACGATTTCAATTTTCTTAAATTTACCAAGGCTTGATTTGTGACCCAAGATATGATCTATCCTGGAGAATGTTCCATGAGCACTTGAGAAAAATGTATATTCTGTTGTTTTTGGGTGGAATGTCCTATAAATATCAATTAAGTCCATCTTGTTTAATGTATCATTTAAAGCTTGAGTTTCCTTATTTATTTTCATTTTGGATGATCTGTCAATTGGTGAAAGTGGGGTGTTAAAGTCCCCTACTATGATTGTGTTGCTGTCGATTTCCCCTTTTATGGCTGTTAGTATTTGCCTTATGTATTGAGGTGCTCCTATGTTGGGTGCATAAATATTTACAATTGTTATACCTTCCTCTTGGATCGATCCCTTTATCATTATATAGTGTCCTTCTTTGTCTCTTGTAATAGTCTTTATTTTAAAATCTATTTTGTCTGATATGAGAATTTAGACTTCAGCTTTCTTTTGATTTCCATTTGCATGGAATATCTTTTTCCATCTCCTCACTTTCAGTCTGTATGCGTCTCTAGGTCTGAAGTGGGTCTCTTGTAGACAGCATATATATGGGTCTTGTTTTTGTATCCATTCAGCCAGCCTGTGTCTTTTGGTGGGAGCATTTAATCCATTTACATTCAATGTAATTATCGATATGTATGTTCCTATTCCCATTTTCTTAAATGTTTTGGGTTTGTTATTGTAGGTGTTTTCCTTCTCTTGTGTTTCTTGCCTAGAGAAGTTCCTTTAGCATTTGTTGTAAAGCTGGTTTGGTGGTGCTAAACTCTCTCACCTTTTGCTTGTCTGTAAAGGTTTAATTTCTCCATCACATCTGAATGAGATCCTTGCTGGGTAGAGTAACCTTGGTTGTAGGTTTTTCTCCTTCATCACTTTAAGTATATCCTGCCACTCCCTTCTGGCTTGCAGAGTTTCTGCTGAAAGATCAGCTGTTAACCTTATGGGGATTCCCTTGTGTGTTATTTGTTGTTTTTCCCTTGCTGCTTTTAATATGTTTACTTTATATTTAATTTTTGACAGTTTGACTAATATGTGTCTTGGCGTGTTTCTCCTTGGATTTATCCTGTATGGGACTCTCTGTGCTTCCAGGACTTGACTAACTATTTCCTTTCCCATATTAGGGAGGTTTTCAACTAGAATCTCTTCAAATATTTTCTCAGTCCCTTTCTTTTTCTCTTCTTCTTCTGGGACCCCTATAAGTCGAATGTTGGTGCATTTAATGTTGTCCCAGAGGTCTCTGAGACTGTCCTCAGTTCTTTTCATTCTTTTTTCTTTATCCTGCTCTGCAGTAGTTATTTCCACCATTTTATCTTCCAGGTCACTTATCCTTTCTTCTGCCTCAGTTATTCTGCTATTGATCCCATCTAGAGTATTTTTAATTTCATTTATTGTGTTTTTCATCGTTGCTTGGTTCCTCTTTAGTTCTTCTACGTCGTTGTTAAATGTTTCTTGCATTTTGTCTATTCTATTTCCAAGATTTTGGATCATCCTTACTATCATTATTCTGAATTCTTTTTCAGGTAGACTACCTATTTCCTCTTCATTTGTTAGGTCTGGTGTGTTTTGACCCTGCTTCTTCATCTGCTGTGTGTCTTTCTGTCATCTCATTTTGCTTATCTTACTGTGTGTGGGGTCTCCTTTTCACAGGCTTCAGGTTCCTAGTTCCCGTTGTTTTTGGTATCTGTCCCCAGTGGCTAAGGTTGGTTCAGTGGGTTGTGTAGGCTTCCTGGTGGAGGGAACTAGTGCCTGAGTTCTGGTGGATGAGGCTGGATCTTGTCTTTTTGGTGGGCACGTCCACGTCTGGTGGTGTATTTTGGGGTGTCTGTGGCCTTATTATTATTTTAGGCAGCCTCTCTGCTAATGGATGGGACTGTGTTCCTGTCTTGCTAGTTGTTTGGCATAGGGTGTCCAGCACTGTAGCTTGCTGGTCATTGAGTAAAGCTGGGTCTTGATGCTGAGATGGAGATCTCTGAGAGATTTTTGCCATTTGGTATTACGTGGAGCTGGGAGGTCTCTTGTGGACCAGTGTCCTGAAGTTGGCTCTCCCACCTCAGAGGCACGGCCCTGATCCCTGGCTGGAGCACCAAGAGCCTTTCATCCACACAGCTCAGAGTAAAAGGGAGAAAAAATAGAAAGAAAGAAAGAAAGAGGCTATAGTATAGTGAAGTAAAATAAAGCTATTATAAAGCAAAGCTATACAGACTAAATCTCACCCAGAAGCATGTACATATACACTCACAAAAAAAAGGAAAAGGGGAAAAATTAATATATCCTCCTGCCAAAGTCCACCTCCTGATTTGGGATGATTCGTTGTCTATTCAGGTATTCAACAGATGCAGGCACATCAAGTTGTTTGTGGAGTTTTAATCCGCTGCTTCTGAGGCTGCTGGGAGAGATTTCCCCTTCTCTTCTCTGTTTGCACAGCTCCTGGGGTTCAGCTTTGGATTTGGACCCGCCTCTGCGTGTAGGTCACCTGAGGGCGTCTGTTCCCCTCCCAGACAGAACGAGGTTAAAGGAGCAGTTGCTTCAGGGGCTCTGGCTCGCTCAGGCCGGAGGGAGGGAGGGGTACAGAGGAGGCGGGGCAAGCCTGCAGCGGCAGAGGCCGGCATGACGTTGCAGCAGCCTGAGGTACGCTGTGTGTTCTCCCGGGAAAGTTGTCCCTGGATCACGGGACCCTGGCAGTGGCGGGCTGCACAGGCTCCTGGGAGGGGCGGTGTGGAGAGTGACCTGTGCTCGCACACAGGCTTTTTGGTGGCGGCAGCAGCAGCCTTAGCGTCTCACGCCCATCTCTGGGGCCCGCGCTGATCGCCGCGGCTCACGCCAGTCTCTGGAGTTCATTTAGGTGGCGCTCTGAATCCCCTCTCCTTGCGCGCCGCGAAACAAAGAGGCAAGAAAAAGTCTCTTGCCTCTTCGGCAGCTGCAGACTTTTTCCCGGTCTCCCTCCCAGCCAGCTGTGGTGCGCTAACCCCTTCAGGCTCTGTTCACGCTGCCAGCCCCAGTCCTCTCCCTGCGATCCGACCGAAGCCCGAGCCTCAGCTCCCAGCCCCCGCCCGCCCCGGCGGGTGAGCAGACAAGCCTCTCAGGCTGCTGAGTGCTGCTCGGCGCCGAGCCTCTGTGAGGGAGTCTCTCCATTTTTTCCTCTGCACCCCTGTTGCTGTGGGGTCCGCGCTGATAGCCGCGGCTCGTGCCCGTCTCTGGAGCTTGTTTAGGCGGCTCTCTGAATCCCCTCTCCTCGCGTACCAGGAAACAAAGAGGGAAGAAAAAGTCTCTTGCCTCTTTGGCAGCTGCAGACTTTTCCCTGACTCCCTCCCAGCTAGCTGTGGTGCACTAACCCCTTCAGGCTGTGTTCACGTCGCCAGCCCCAGTCCTCTCCCTGCCATCCGACCGAAGCCCGACTGTAAATTACTTCTTTACAATCTTTTCTCACTTTCCTATTGGATTATCTTTTCTCATTGATTTATTGCAGTTCTTTATATATTCTGCATACTCTCCTTTGTCTGTCATATTCATTGCAATTATTTTCTCTGAGTATGTCTCTTTTAACTTTGTTTGTGGCTGTTTTTCTGCTTGCCCCATTACCTCTGTTTTCCATTAGTCAAGTTCTTCTATTCCTTGAGTTTGTCACCTCTTTTTAATGGTGTTAGCTTTCCTCAAATGTTTAATGATTTGTGATTGTGAGCGTTTCTTTGTGTTTTTTTCTCTTTTAACTGCTATGCATACATTCTTGTTTGCAAGGCTGTATAGGACAGGTGAGAGGAAGGAGAGAGGGGCATTGAATGCTGCTGTGCTTGTAGTCTAGTGTGCATAAAGTGAGCTTAGGCAGAATCAAATTGCTGCCAGGTATGTTACTCTGATAGACTTTTAGGCAGGAGAGCTCCTCATACTTGCAAGGGGTTGTGAGTTGCCCAAGGCAAGTCTGTTTTTCTGTCCAAGCAGCATGCTCATTGTTCATCTCTAAGTGCAGACAGCTCTGTCATCTGCTGCCTGATCCAAGTAGATCAGTCCAAGTAAGACGAATGGGTGGGAAGACGGGAAGGTGGAAGGAGAGGAAGGATTCCACAAACCTGATGGCTCTTACTGTGAACCTTAGATACTAACCCAGTTAGTGATTCCTGGACCCTTCCTTCTCTACCTACTCCTCCTGGTAGGCTGTACCTTGTCTTTGCTTCACCTTTTGTAGCTGCCTGTGTGCATTTTGGTTGTGGTTTTCTTCTTCAATCCAATCCTATCTGTATCCCAGGTTTTAGTAATTTTTTCCTGATTTCTGGTCCACTGAGCAGGATTGCAGGCCTTGGCAAACAGCTCTTAATTTTTCCTTTCTGTCTCTCTCACTTTCAGGAACCCAGGCTCTCTATGAGAGCCAAGGGACCTGTAAGAATGGGAAAGGATCAGAAAGATTAATCATCTCAGTGAGTTTCAGTCAGTGTGTTATTTGATCCTGGTGTGACAACTACTGCATTTTGCTCTTTACCAATATACACAATACCTTGTGAAAATTTAGTTCTCATGGGCCATTACAATGAAAAGTAGAACTGGCATCTACATTTATGTTAACAGAGAAGGTGGTTGTCCCCAGCTTTCATTAATCTTCCATCAGGAAATTTTCTCTTATGAATGTTTGTATCAGTTTTCTTACATGATAAGAAAAAGTGAGCAAGGCTGAATTTTCTTTAAGACTAAACATTGAGAGATACTTAAATAAGTCGAAACAGAGAATAGAAGTTTGTGTTATTTAGTATAGTCAGAGGAGTTTTACTGGACTTTGTTCTTGGATCCAGAATTTTGAAAAAAGAATATTACCCCTAAGAGACCCTATTTATCCATCTTTCAATGGCTGGGAGAATTTTTCATCCTTGGTGAAATGACATGACATTCAAACACATTAACCTTTAAACTGCAAGGGGAAAAAGTCAAGAGGACCTCTCATTTGTTGAAGGAAGTGAAGGTATTTAGATTCAAACTAGATATATTTTCTTTTATCAAACTGCCCTGAGTTCAGTAAGAATATGGATGCATGGAAATTAAAAATATTTGATGGAAATGAATTCACTGTGTTAGTCCCGGATTTTTTTTTTTTTATGCATTCTCTCATTTCATCCTCACAGGAGTTTATTTTATTTTTTTAATATTCTGTATTCTTTTTTAAAAATTTCTTTATTTTGTTTCTTTCTTCTTTCTTTCTTTTGGCTGCATCTGGTCTTAGTTGGGATCTTTGTTGAGGCATGCAGGATCTTTCATTGCAGATGTGTGCTTCTCTCTAGTTGTGGTGTGCGGGTTTTCTCTCTCTAGTTGTGGTGTGCAGGCTCCAGGGCACGTGGGCTCTGTAGTTTGTGGCACGCAGGCTCTCTCATTGAGGTGAGCAAGCTCAGAATTTGTGGCACGCTGGCTTAGTTGCCCTGTGGCATGTGGGATCTTAGTTCCCCAACCAGGGATCTAACCTGCGTACCCTGTATTGGAAGGCAGATTCTTTACCACCGGACCACCAGGGAAGTCCCAGCCCCAGATTTTTTTAGTGCATACAAGTCATTCTTTAAGTTTCTGTAGCTGTTCTTAGAATGGAGTATCAGGATCTTCAGAAATGATGAAGATTAGCTCTAACATTTTGACTGTTAAAAGTACATTGTATCCACTGGGAAGAAGTCATAATCCTGGAGTTGTGGAGAAAAGGATATGCATACTAGACTAAACTATGAATATATTCCAAAGGCTTGATAACAACTTAGGCTCTTGGTACCAGTTCTATAATTAACAGGGACAAAATTGAACTGAGACCAGTAACAGGCCTATAAATGTTTTATAGAAACAACATTTATCAAAATGTGTTTTGATTTGCTTTGGTATTAAAGCTAAAAAGCCCAAATTTTGGGCTAGCAACAGACAGCAAACAGACAATGAGTGAAATTTATAAACAGTTCACACATATAAGTGGCCCATCATTGGAAAAATGAAATGCCCAGCTGGACGGGGTGCCTTTGGAGGGTTACTGACTTATGACTAGTGTCTGCAACAGTTTCTGGATTCCTAAATACCCAAGGATAGTTGTGCTAGATGGTCACAGGCACTGGTATCATCTGACCAGACTACGTTTTTTCCCATGTAAAAGGGATGATGCTCTCTTTCACCTTTCTGCATGAGATTGTTTTCATCGGCATTCTGTGAGGGACCCTCATGGAGAGGGATTGACTGGCTCATCCAAGCAAAAGCTCTCCACGACACAATGCAATCCCTGTATACTTTGTGTTCAGAGTTTTGTCTGTGGCATTTCAGCTACCTAACTTGGATTTTCTGTGCTCTGTATTTGACGGTTGCATAAAGCATTTTTGATAATGAGACTTAAATCTTTGTTCTGGATAAATGTCATCTGTAAGTATATGCTTTTTAGCTTGGATTATTGCCTTATTTATTTTACGAACATTGTGTACACTAAGATATAATTTTTGGGTTTTTATTTTGTCCAGGGTCTGTGACAGATTCTAACTCCTCTCTCTCTAGCTTTGTTTTCTGTCTTTATATATGGAACACTCATCTCCAGTTGAGTTATCTTTGGCACACATTTCTATCTTGCTGGCCCTCCTGCCTCTAAGCCATTTGTGACTGCTTAGAAGCATGTAGACAATTTTTTTCCAGCTCTAATGGATTAAGCCATAGTTCATGTTCTTAAAAAAATCCTTATAACTTATTTTATGCTGGGCAATTTTCAGACTTTCATTCTCAGTCCTTTAACATTCTATAGTCAGGCAAAGCCTGGAGGAGAGAGAAGAGAATTTGACCTCTAAACTGTTATATATAATGGAACTAGTTCAAATCTTTTTATGAATTTTTTATTACAAAAGTATTATACGTCTATTAGACAAAGCTAGAAAATAGAGAAAAAAACACAATATCCAGAGAAAATGTGCATTAATTTTGAGAGTTCTTTTTTCCTAATTTTTTCTATTCACTTATATTGTGTAGTAGTTAAGGGTACAACTTAGATTTGTATCCACCTTTCAAATTTCATATTACAATATAAACATCTCCTCATGTTAATACAAACTTCATAAACATTTGTAATGGCTTCAAGATATTTAATCATAGAGATGTACCATAATTTAACAACTCCTATATTGTTGAACATTTTGTTTCCAAATGTACATGAGTGCACATAATGATGTAATGAACATCTTTGTGCATATGGATTTTTAAAATTATTTTCTTAGGCTGGTAGTTTGCTGCCTAGAACTAGACTCAAAATTCCGGAAGTATCTCCAACATAAATTTCAAATGTTTAAAGGAGAAAAACAGGGAAATCTGAATAAATCTCTTACATAACCATGGTACATTTAACAAAACTAAGAAATTGACATAGGTGCCATACATTAACTAAAGTATAGACTTTTTCAGTATTTCCCCATTTTTCACTCATGTCTTTTTTTCTGTTTTAGGATGCAATCCAGGATACCATATTGTTTTTAGGGTTCAAATTTTAGAAAATGGTGACAGTAGCTTATTCAGAAAGGGAGCTGAATTATGTGTTTTCTGGGTCCTTGCTTAGCTCACAATGTCTTCCTCTTACTGAGTCATAAATGACAACCTTGTTGTGGGTGGGATTCTTGAGTCTTAGTTTTCCTCCTTCAAATATTTGAATATATTATCATGTTCCTTACACATTTTTTTTTCTTCAGTCTAGTCATTATGAGCCCCTTGAGTTTTCCTTCTATGATCTGGTTCCTCATATGATCTGGTTCCTTATATGATATTTGGCAAGGTTTCATAGCTCTGACTGCTCGTAGTTTGTCAGAACTTCACTGGTCATTTGCGGTCTAGAACTGGATCAACACTCAAGAAGTCTCACCAAGGGCTTCCCTGGTGGCACAGTAGTTAAGAATCCGCCTGCCAGTGCAGGGGACATGAGTTCAAGCCCTGGTCTGGGAAGATCCCACATGCGGCAGAGCAACTAAGCCTGTGCACCACAACTACTGAGCCTGTGCTCTAGAGCCTGGGAGCCACAACTACTGAAGCTCGTGCGCCTAGAGCCCATGCTCCGCAACAAGAGAAGCCACCGCAATGAGAAGCCCGCGCAACCGCAATGTAAAAGTAGCCTCCCCCAGCACCCCCTCCCTCCAAGGGGCAAAGAAACAAAGACCCAATGCAGCCAAAAATAAATAATAAATTAATAAATTAAAAAAAAAAAGTCTCACCAACACAAAGTACATTCCATCTTCAACACTTGGCTTTTTTTTTTTTTTAATTTTTTTAAAATTTTGTCCTTTAAGTGACTATTTTCTTTTTATTTATTTATTTATTTATGGCTGTGTTGGGTCTTCGTTTCTGTGCGAGGGCTTTCTCTAGTTGCGGCAAGTGGGGACCACTCTTCATCGCGGTGTGCGGGCCTCTCACCATCGTGGCCTCTCTTGTTGCGGAGCACAGGCTCCAGACGCGCAGGCTCAGTAATTGTGGCTCACGGGCCCAGTTGCTCCGTGGCATGTGGGATCTTCCCAGACCAGGGTTCGAACCCGTGTCCCCTGCATTGGCAGGCAGACTCTCAACCACCGCACCACCAGGGAAGCCCAACACTTGGCTTTTGACATGACCCATGATTCTCATACATCCTTTGGCAACTGTATCTTTCTTGACTTAATGTCTATTCAAATAAATTGTTAATACCAAATAAAAAGTTGGTTTTAATATGAGGAAATGCTTATGACATAAATAATAGAATTTGAATATTCCCTATTCAAATGAAATAAAATGCATGGATTATTTACCTTAGTCTTAACCCATGCATTCTCAATGGGAGTAAGCAGTGAAAAAAATCTCTATGTTACAATGGTTGTGGTTCTCCAAAGTTGAGCCTTACCTAATAAAATCTTATTCCTTGGTATTTAATTTCTCTCAGGGAGAGATTAAGTCAAAGTAAAATATTCTCCTTAGGAGGGATGATAATAAAAGTCATACAGTTGTTATCTTCAACAAAATACAGATTTCCCAATCTGTCAAGATGATCTCAATTCTTTGGAGGGTTAAACATATAAATGTCTTTATTATGAATTGATACAAAACATCAATAAACAAGGCAGCACTTTGATCATAAACACTCTGGCTACCCTCAAGACTGACCCAAATTTAGGGGCTTGGTATGATTGTTCACAGACAAAAGATTCCTCCTCATAGATAACATGATATTATTTTGAATACAAACATTATGATATAATGAAAGACTCTGCTTAAGAAACTGAAGACAGATTAGGGTTAATGGTATTTCCTTGGTTTATCAGCTTAATAACCCAAATTAAATAGTACATGAAATTAGTCTGGAGCAACTATTAATAAATATTTCACAGTCCCTAATGATCATTGCATTCTCCCTCAATTCTTAAAAATCACCACCATCACCATCATCATCATAATCATTATCATTATCATCATCACTACTTTTCACTGAGCAAGTGGTATGTGCAGGTTTGATGCTAAATGCCCTACTTTCATTGCCACTTTAGATACTGTTATTTTTTCAATCAATCTGGAATTTATTTTTTTAATGGTGTTAGGTGGATATTCAATGGTATTTTCCAGATTTGGAAATTTCCGTATGGAAATCAAGTTGTCTCAGTTCCACTTATTAAATAGCCCATCTTTCCCCCAATGATTCATAATGCCCCCTCTACTTTATACCAAGGACTCATTTATACTTGGGTCTATTTCTGGGCTCTTTATTCTATTCCATTGGTCTATTTGTCCATTTATAGGCTGTTATTATCTTAGTGATTTGTTTGCTGTCTTACTTTTCAGTAATCCTATATAGCTTGTGGAGTAGGTTCTTTGTTTCAGAATTATCTTGGCTACATCTTGACCTCTTTGTGTGCTCTTGGTGAGTGAATTCTGGTCTTTCTTTCTCTTCTTGTAAGGACACTAATCTCATTATGAGGACTCCACCCTCATGGTCTTATCTAAACCTAATTACCTCACAAATTACCTCACATTGGTGATTAGGGCTTCAACATATAAGTTTTGGGGGACATAAACATTCAGTCCATAACATGTCTAAAGGAGTAGAATTCTAACCCTCTTTGCCAGTTTCTGGATCCATAGATTCATGGCTTCAGCTCCTGTTCATTACTATCTTGTTCACAGAAATGTTTATCTTGTTTGTGAGCATGCTTTATGTTACTTAAAAATTTTTTTTAACTGTTTTTTACTATCTTTGGGGAATATGGGAGAATTTCAAGCCAAAATGCTTGAAACAGAACTATGCATGTTTCGTTGACTGAAAACTTCCCAAAGTCTCAGCTGGATTATCTGTGGTCAGCTCAGCAGTACTACCATCTGCTTCCCTGCATTAAGAAGGAGAAGCTAGAAATGACATTCCCCAGAATTCCCTTTTCTCTATGATTCCAGGGTAGCATCAGTCAATGCGAGGCATTTGCATAAGATTGGAAGGCAGAGGAGTAGGAGGGGCCATACTCTCTGGAAGCAGATGTGAGGCTCTCAGCAACTTCAGGGTATTCTTCTGAATGAACATCTTGGATACTGTAGGCAGTTGAGACAGCCAGCAGTAGCCTCTAGAGAATTTCTCACTGCATAGTTTCTGGCTAAGATGCATGGTAGGAATTTCCCAAAGTTTTCTGATATTTGAAGCAGTGTCCAAGTAAGCTCTTTAGAACCTCTTATGATGGTGATGCAGGCTGAGATTGTCACAAATAGCCTGCTTGACCTTTGCTCCCTAGTCCTGCAAACAGATACGAAACCCTCAAATATCCCATTTTAAAGCTTTAGTACTTGGAGTGGATCAAGGAGTGTGGTAGTCAGCCTCCAAGATGGCCCCCAAAGATTGCTTGTGAACCCCCTTCCCAGACTGAATCAGGAATGGCTCTGTGTAACCCATAGAATTAAGTGGAAGGGATGGTGTGTGACTTCTGAAGCTAGGTCAGAAAAGGTGTTGTGGCTTACATCTTGGCCTTTGGAAAGTTTGCTCTGGGAGAAGCCAGTTTTCAATTCATAAGGAGACTCAAACAGCCCTGTGGAGAGGCCCACTTGATGAGGAACTGAGGTCTTCTACTAAAAACCAACACCAACCTGTCAGCCACGCGAGTGAGTTGCTTTGAATGGACCCTCTAGTTCCAAGCAAGTCTTAAGATGACTTAAACCCCAGTCAGTCTCATGAGAGACAGCAAGCTAGTATTTCCCATTTGAGCCACGTACAAATTCCTGGCCCATAGATACAGATAATAATTGATTATTGTTATTATAAGCAACTAAGTTTTTTGGGGGAAGGTGATTATGCAGAAATAGATAACTAATACAAGTGGCTTCCATTTTCCTGAACAAAAGCTTATGAAAAAAACTTTTCATTTTAATTCTTCTCAATTTGTCTTATGTACCTATACAGTCCCTGTGCAGTGTGAGTCAGGTCCATTGTCATTTTCTTGTCTGGAATTATTTAAGTCAAGCCATCTTGTGTTTTTCAAACTGGTTGCCAATTCCCAGCTGAAAGAGTTGTTTGCATCTCCCAAGATTATTAGCATGTCCACTGCTTATTCTTCCTGCAGAAAGAAGATGGCAGGTTTGAGAGCTGTCAGAATGTAACTGGTTGAATCCCATCTCTACTATTTTCTGGCTGTATAATCTTGAGTAAATTTCTAAAGATTTCTAAATTTTAGTTTTCTGACTATTAAGTAAGAATAATAGTACCTACCACACAAGTTTATAAACAGGTTAAATTTTAAAAGTATATTAAAAATTTACAACGTATTGTCTGGCACATAGTGATCATTTACTAATGGTTTCTATGATGATGATGGTGATAATCATGAGGATAATGATAAAGTGTGAGCTTTGGTGTTTGTCATTCAATGCCTCCCTCAAGTCCCTTCCTGTTTCAAATATCTATTATTGTATAACATACCACTTCCAAAATTTGTATCTAACAAGACCATTTTATTATCTCTTGCAATTCTGTGAGTTGACTGGGATCAATTGAGTAGACCTGTTCCATGTGGTATTGACTGCAGTCATCTGGGAGCATTTTTGGGTTGGAATATGCAAGATGGCTCATTCACTTGGCTGTTCTTAATATTGTCTGTTGGCTGGGAGCTCAGTTGGGGCTTTGATCAAAAAGCCTACAAATGGCTTTTCCATATGACTTGAACTTCTCACAGCATGGTGGCTGGATTCAAAGAGTCAGCGTCTCAAAAGCAAAAGTTCCAAGAAGCAGGAAGTGAAAACTACTTATTCTCTTAAAGGCTAGGCCCAGAATTGGTATGGCATTATTTCTGCTACATTCTGTTTGTTAATCAGTCACAGAACCAGCCCAGACTCAAAATTAGGAGTAGCAAAGTCTCCCTTAGATAGGGATAGAGACAGAATTTGTCCTCATATTTAAGCTACCACATTCCCCAATTTCCATTCCAAATACCTCCCAAAATCACTCAAGAAGATCCTATGAAGCAAGGTAAGTCTATGAGCTTTCCAAAATATGTCGGATTCTTTCTTACCTCTCTGTCTAGAGCAAGCCTATCCCTCTTCATAAAGTTTTCCCTCAGATACCTCTACCCTCTGGGGGATCCTAGGACTGACTGTCAGGATTGGCCAATGATCAGTGTCTGCTGTGAAGTTTTATGACCATACAACCATCCATTGGTATCTGCAGGGGACTGGTTCCCCTCACAGTTAGCAAAATCTTTGGAGGCTCAAGTCCTTTATATAAAATGGCATAGTATTTACATATGACCATTACATAGTCTCCTGTGTAATCTCTAGATTACTTATAATACCTAATACAATGTAAATGCTATGTAGATAGTTGCTGGAGTGTGCAGCAAATTCAGGTTTTGCTTTTTGGAACATTGTGGATTTTTTTTTTTTTTTTAGTATTTTCAATCTGCAGTTGGTTGAATCCACAGATATGGAACTTGTGGATGTGGAAGGCTGAGTGTACCTGTTACTTGACACTTTCCAGATCTGAATACTCATTTTGTATGTAGTTTCCCACTGAGTGGGATTTATATGTCTTGGCTTTCAGCGTTGATCAGTGCTTAGTAAGTATTTTCTGATTTGAATGCTATATTGTAGGGAGGAGTGATGGAAGGGAATTGGTATTTATTGAACACTTAGAGCCAAGCACAATGCTAAGTTTACATATATCATTTCATATATTTTTGATGACCATTCTATAAGTATTATTATTCCCAACTGACAAGGAAACCAAGTACTTAATTTGCTTTATTTTACAACCAGTAAGTAGAAAAACCAGAACTTAATGCAGATCTATTTGAGGCCAAGGCCCTTATCTTTCACTGGTATCATCCTGCCTACAACTCCCTTGAAATGAAGCTGTCTGGGAAAAAAGGGGAAAACTATGTTACTAGGGACTGTGGTTTCTAGAGTATTTGAATCATAAACTCCCATGGGGAGGCTATGCTCTAGTCAGCTTATCTGCCTGCAGACATTTACTACTGCCTAGGACTAAAGCTAAACATTAACCCAGTTGAGATCTGCTTTTTCTTTTTGTTTTTCAAACTCCCATGACTCTCAGTGGCCTTGGTCATAGACCCTTTCCATTATTATTCCCTTTTAAACAGCTTCTCGGTATCATGACAGCATGTTTGGAAACACAGTGGCATATTTGTGGTGATTAAACTTCACTAAAATGTCTGGATCCTAGACTTCCATAGACCTCTTGGCTCCAGCATTGCCTGGGACCCCCTATTTATGTCTCCATTTGAGGAATCTCAAGAGAGGGTTTGTGGCTCCTTCTCTCCAGCCTCAGAGGGGAGAAAAATTGCTGGCTCAGCAGTTCCAGAGGGCTTCAAGGGGATCAAAGAGAGAAAAGCAAACACTGAAGAAAAATGTGCTATTTATTCTTAGAACAAAGTTACATTGGCAGCTTTCTCCTCTCCAGTAATACTTGTTTTCCTGAAAGGATTATACACGTGTTTGCTTCCTTCCATAGGATTTAACCACCACTCAGCTTATGACCTGCAACTTCTGTCTCCCACACCCTCTCAACTATGCTTTCAGTTTTCTCACTGGCTGGGCAAAATTTAAAGAGATTAAAATCAACCATGAGAGAAAGTGGGTTAATACAGCTGTTACAAATGCCCATGTCAGCAATCCAAGTCAGCAGCTTAAATTAACTCAGCCATGTGAGTGGTGTCCCTGTGCCATAAATGGGGGGATCCAGAGATTTTAGGCCTCCATCCCCAGGGAAGGAATGAAGAGGCTTAGGCTAAGTGAGGAGGCCTGCTAAGTGGAGGTGTCTTTCTTTGGGAGAGCAATTTCACTCATGTTTTTTTCATGGATATTTCTGCTTTTAATTAATTGAACAAATTCATTGAGTGTTATGTGGCACGATAATTTACTGAGAAATTTTTTCATATCTTCTTCTCTTTGTTGTCAGTGCTCTTCTCTCCTCTGCCTCAAGAAGGTAGGAAGACCCTTGTCTTTGGGGGCTTTTTTGTTGCTGGTTGAAAACAGACTTTCTAGTAGAAGAAGCCCTTTTTCTTGGTTTTGTTTTGGTCACCTATGCTGATTGAGGGGAATTGCGCTGGGGCTGGAGTGGGAGCTTCGGGTTTCTGAGGGTACACATCCTGACTGGAGGCTAAGGAAGTCCCTGTAAAGGAAAGAAAGAACAAGATTACAGAGAGTGTTCATCAAGTATGAATGCCTGGACCCTGCTTTCCCACAGCACTCACAACGAGGGCTGCTGAAGGGCAGGAGGGGAGAGGGGTAGAGTAGAAACAACCAAACATTAGAGGCTGTGGCCTTGAGAACCCCTGTGAAAAAAATCTCAAGTCCCAGGCCTCAGAAGTACCTGTCTCCTGGTTCCATGCAGCCTTGGAAAATAAGCCTGGATGTGGTAATCAGTATAGAAGGGAGAGGCCCCTCTTTGCATGTTCTGTATGGTACAAGTCACCAGGGACCTACCCCTGACCCTGGGAAGTACCTAATAATGACAGATTAAATTTCCCTATGGAAGGAGTAAAAAGCTCAGGGAAAATTAAATTCAGTTTAGAAAAATAAGAGTAGTGTGATAGTTCTTGCATCCTAATCATGTAGTTAGCACCTACTAGGTGCTAGGCACTGTGCAAACCCTGGAGACAAAGAGATGAACAAGCACCTGTTGCCCTCACGGGTGAGGAAACTCATTGCAGAGTTCACAATGAAGACATGTCACAGATGCCAGGGACTCAGGAGGGAGCACTGCCTCTATTTGGAGGCAAGGAAGTCTTTCCAGAATTGCTCACCTTTATTCTGAGTCTTAAAAGATGAGCTGGAATTCCTCAGCGGAGGATGGTGGTGGAGTTGAGAACATTCTGTACAAAGGTACAGAAGTGTGAAATAGCATGACATGTTTGGGAGACGGTAAAGAGTTTGATACAGCTGAAGCATGATAGATTGTTATAGAATGGGTGGAGGCTGACCTTGAAGGGCTTTGAATCCCATGCTAAGAAGTCTAGACTTTATCCTGTAAGAGGTGGGCAACCCCCAAAAGATGCTAGTAACATGAATATGTGCATTTATTATGAATCAAAACTAGTTAAGGAAGGTCACAAAGGAGGAATGACCACAAAGGTAGGAAGGAATCTCAGAGATGGGAAAGTGCTGAAGTGAAGGGAGAAGAGTTTGTGAAGAAGAAAGTAGCCAACAGTGGACAATACTGCAGAGAGGTACCAACACAAGCTCAGGGACAGCCACTGGATTTTGAAATTCGGAGGCTATTTTTGACTCCAATGAGGGCAATTTCAGTGGTGTGTTGGGGGTCAGAAACCAGACTACAGTGAGTTGATAATTGAATGGAGGTTGAGAAAGTGATAATAAATACACCCATTTGTTTGAGAAATTTGGAAAAGAAATAAAGATACAGAAAATACCTATAAATGGGTAATTTATTTATGTATTTCAAATGATGAGGAGGGCTTAAGCGTCTTCAAGATTTAGGGGAAGGAGGCAATGGGAAGATCAGAGATGAGGGAAGAGAAATTAGAGCAAGGAAGGAAGTCTGGCAAGCAGAGGCTTGAAGCACAGAGAAAAACCCCCTGACTGACCAAATCTCCCATGTTCCCAAGGGGTTGAGGTCATACTTCTGTGTGGAAGCTGTTACTCTGCACATCTCAGTACAACTAAACTCTATGTTTCTGAGAAGTATAGTAAACCATTTAAACATAAATCAAATGGGTCATATTTTAAATGCATTAATCAAACTTGCTAATTTAAAGGATTCCTAGTATGGACCTTCTGTTGAAACAAATGAATCAGCTTTTCATTTATTATCTCTTCTTCTGTTAGGACCATAATCTTAGACTCCTTGTTCACATCCAAAGTAGATCCCTCAACTCCATTAGCTGTGTCCAGACACAGGAGGCTGACTGGTTGCTGGATACCAGCATCAGTTTAAGAATGGAAATCACTCCAGTTTGGGCACTGGGGTAATGAACAGAGTGCCATCCATTTGGTTTGATTAGATCTAGCACACCTGTGCATAAGGACACCATGTTCCAGAACTTGCTACTATGAAATTTATGAATCAGAGAACTGATTAAATGAATGTACTGTAGGGTTTTAAGAAGTTCAGGGTTACCTCAACCATCTGCTCTGGTTAGTGCACAATCTTCAAAGAAATGTATAGTTTGGTATGTTTTGTCATCTGTCCTGTGTTTGCCTATTTATCTTTCAGACCAAATCACTCTACTAATTTCTCAAGCTCACGCTTTTCACAGAGTTACAGGAGACAAGTCTTTGAGGAATTTGGAAGAGTTGTAGGCAGTCTTGTAAAGGAGTACTGAAAAAGGCTCAGAATTTAGTTCAGTTATGCTGTTAGATTGAGTTACTGTAACACAAATTTTATACTTTAGTTTGAGCTCTACTGTTTCTTATTCCTCTAAAAATGACTTTCAGTAGTTTGCTACATATGAAGTGTATTTTTTAATAGGTGGGACTAAAATTACTTATAGCAGAATGTCTTAATTTTATATTGAGTCAATGGTATTTTCAATATAAAAAAGACATTTATATTATAGACAACTGTTTAGGGTCATATACGTTGTGGATAGAGACATAACTTGCTTTTTCTTAAAGCACAACTATTAGCAACTTTACTAGGCATGTTTCATGATCCCATTGTCTCATTTCTTATAATTAAAATCTCTCAGTTTTACAGTGACTTCCTGTTGGTTAGAAAGAGAGTGTTTTTTATGAACGATTTAGTAAAGTTATATTCATGCTTATTTAACCTTGTTAACCAAGATGAAAAAAGTAAAGGAGGTCTCAGCAAAAGGATGAGAATCTCCCTATGGAAAATAGAGGAAATAAAAGAAGCAAAATTTACACTCAGCTATGTTTATGGTTTAACTGGTGAATATGTTTTGATTCAAAACCTATCACTATTTCTGCCTGGCAAACCGGTTCATCTGTACCATTTTTCTAGACTCCATGTATATGTATTAATATATGATATTTGTTTTTCTCTTTCTGACTTACTTCACTCTAGGATTGACATATATACACTAATATGTATAAAATAGATAACTAATGAGAACCTGCTGGATAGCACAGGGGACTCCACTTTGCTGTACAGTAGAAACCAACAAAACATCACAAAACAACTATACCTCAATTAAAAAAAAAACTATCACTAATCACAGGTAATGTTGTACTGGGCAGCAGAAACTGGTGAGAGAAATATTCTGATTTCTACTCTGTTGCCTCAAGCAAGACAAAGTGGTTGAGCCAAAAGGATTTAGATTTCTACTCTTCTGACTGGGCCCATGAGGAATTAATTCAATGAGAGATAAGCTTCCACTTCACAACAGAATAAAGACATGCTTAGTTGATGCTTGTTCCTCATTATTTCATCCCTTTTGGACACATAACATTTTAAAAAAGGTGGGGGAGGTGATTAGAACACAGGGAGGCCATTTGGAGGGGTGGTGCTCAGCTGTGTGGCTCAAGTTCCCTGTGCTTTCTGGTTTTATTAAAAAATTTTTTGACTAGTGTGTCCAGCACCCCCTTATATTCCTCTGTACAGACAAAACTTCGCTTTTTGAAAAGGAAGAGAAGGCCTGGGAACATTAATTTCATTATCTACCTCTGGAAACTAAGGAGAGCATAACCGTCAATACTGATTTATTTGGTGATTAAAGGCATCCATTAGACCTTGTAAAAAGTTGGAGAAAGGTCTGGCTGTAAGTATATGGTGCTGCATTCTTCAACCTTTGGTGTCTAGGAGGTGTTAGTAGCTAATACTATCATATGACTAGTGTCATTTCAGCAGGTAGTTGTGAGGTGAATGAATTTAAATGCCACCTGGTTAATGAAAGGAAGGAAGAAACAAAGAAACAAAGAGAGAGATAAATTGTCCTGCTTCCCCCAATATTTTAAACAATATTTTCAGGCTCACTTTTGTTAAGATGAATAAATATGAAATGACTGTAAGATAGAACATTTAAAAAAAAAACTCAGCCTCCTGATTTTCCTAAAGTGACATCATTAATGGTGACACATTGATGTCTCTGTCTGCACATCCATTAACCTCTCATCAGGCCATGTGGCAATTTCCTTTGTATTTCATTATTTGGTTTACATGACTGCCTTGCTCTGACGCTCCTAGAGATCATTTACTACTTCTGGAATTCATAAGTGCTTGATGTTTGAATGCTTCTTGTAAATAGCAGTGCTATAAGAGAAGGGACAAGAATTCTGGCTTCAATCATTTGTACTTTCTTGGGACAGAGCCAGATTTCCTACTCTTGACCATGTGATGATGACATTACCCGCTCAAGGCTCAGATAAATCCAGGGATTTTTGTTAGTTTGGTATTATCTTAACATGCTTTGGTCAAGAGAGAGATTTTGATATTTCCCTTTTCCTGATGACTTTTGGCAATCATCCATTACTAAACTGAGCGCCTTACTTACTTTGCAAACTCCTTATCTATTAGGACCTAGGCTTTGTCTCTGCATTTCCTACAGAAGTGGTTCTTAATCCTGACTGTACATTTTAATCACCTGCAGAGGTTAAAAAAATGGGTTCCACACCTAGAGATTCTGATTCAATTGATCTGGTCTAGAGCCCAGCTTGTAATTTCAAAATATTCCCCAGGTTAGGATTGAGTGTAACATGCAGCAAGGTCACCTACAGTGTCTAGGACAATTCCTTGTGAAGGGCAGGTGGTCTCCAGGAAATGGCAGTTAAACTGAACTGCATTGATAAACAGGCTACACAGGGCCAGATGATTTTGGGTGAGGACATATCTGGACATATTCCACTGCAGTGTAGTACCTTAAGTGGCTCATAATTTTAGGGTAAAACCGCAGGGACCTGAAGGTCTTATCTTAGTTGAGTTGGTAGATCAGTTTTGTTTTGTTGTCCGCCTTTTGGGTGCTGTGCCTTAGTTTCCTCATCTGTAAAATGGAAATAACCAAAGTTTGAGGTCATATTTTTGTTTGAGGCAAAAACCAGTACCAGTAAAAATTCGCTGCAATGAGCTTCATGTAAAATCATCAAATCGCTGTCATGCAAACACAAATGGGAGTTTAGGAAGTGGAAGCAGCAGAAATGTGTCTGGGGTACTTGTCAAAGTTGATCGATAGGGCTCAGCAATGATGTGGACTTAAGGATTCTCCTACCAAATCCCAGCATCATGACAGTGCTGTTGAAGAAATGCCACTGAGGGTTAAAACTACCACTTCTCTTTTGTGTTAAATGAAGGGGCTCTGGGGACTAGACCTCTTCCATGAGTCAGAGGTCCTGCTGCTGGCCAGGACACCAGTGTGCAGGATGGTGGAGCCCTGCTCTTACCACCAGCACCCGGGGAGCCCTGCACACTCTGCAGGGAGGCCGAAGCCTGCTGACACATCAGCAAGAATGCTTACACTGAGAGCTTAGTTCACAGCCCTGGGCCTGGACCCAGGCATGAAGTAGTTACTTCAGATCCTGGTTTCCTGGGATGAACACTCTTCCACTTCTAATTCCCCACCCCTGCCTATAACTGGAGCTGAGGCTGTTCCTGTGCACACGGACTCCCTCCTGCCTCTGTTCCTGCCTGGCTCATCCTGTGGATCTCAATCCCAGATTGTGTTCCTTTCCACTTCAGCCTTAAGGCCAGCCAGCTATCCCATAACCAGGGGAAACTTCACAAGATAGCCCCTGAGCATCTGCCACGGTCTAGCAGAGGGACTTAATGCTCCCTCCTCACATCTGATCTAAAGTCTGAAATGCTATGTAATACTATGCTTTAGTTATATCCCCCTAGAGATGGAAAATAGAGGATTCCCTCTTTTATGATAGTTGTGTTATTAGTGAAGTACTGGCCCCTCTCATTTTGGGATAAATCTCCCCCATACATTTGGTTTCTCATAACAGTCTATGGTTTATCTCTCGTCATCTCATCTCAGGCTATGGAGGATCAAGCCACACATAGTGTCTTAGTAAAAGGGCAATCAAGGACAACTTATTTTACAGGTGGGAAAATGGGTCACAGAGAGTTTTGATGATGTGTAACTGTAATAAGTGAATGGGACCTGAAATGAGGACTCTCCTTTCTATCAAAGGGGCAGGGCGGCAAAATGGTTGTGGTAAATGCCGACAGTGGTGGTAGCAAAGTGTACCACTTGAGAAACTTGGATTGCAGGGACAAACAGATTTTCACTTCTTGACATCTCAGTTTTCTCATTTATAAAATATGAAAACAAGAGTACTTAACATGTCAGGATGCTGTGAGGGTTAAGAGAAATATATGTGAAAAGGACTGGTGCTGGGTTTGGCTCTTATAAGTAAGTAAGGTAGTAAGTGCACACACATGCAACCATGAAGTGGGTAGCTTTGAAGAGTTCCTGTCCAAGGCTTAACCATAGTCCACAGGTCTCCTGAGATAGCTTCTGGGAGCTTCGGTTTCTATAGGACCCTGGAGCCGTCACTCCAAAGCCCTTCCCTCAGGTTGCTCTCTCTGGAGAATGACCCCAAAGACCCCCAAGAGGGCTTTCTGGCCACTTATGCCCAGTTGCAGAACCAGAGGCAGGGGCTGTCCTAGGTGGCAGCTCTCATCCTGTTATACCTATGATTCCTGAAACCAGTTGGACAGCAGAGGTTCAACAGTATCTTCTTCATTATAATGAAATGAGGTTATCCTAAGCAGAGCATTTAGCCCAATGCCTGGTGTGTACTAGGCATTCAACAAATGTTAGTAGTTTTAAATCCAAAGCTAGGTTCATGGGTCAGAGTGCTTCCAAATTCCAGAGTCCTTCCTCTAGATTAGGAAGCAAGTGAATATGTTCTGGGTTAGGGCCAATCCATGGAAAGTCTATGCCACTGACTGTTATTTATTCATTCATGTATTTATTTATATACTTAGTACACATTTATGGAGCATCACTTATGTGTGTTGCCCTTGCTCAGCACACAATTCTCTGATCTCTGGTGTTTATGCATGGCAGTTACACCAGGGTGGTACGAATAGTGTTACACCAGGAAAACCCACTTCTCAATATCACTTTTCCATCTACCTTCTGATAAAGCTAGAGAGTTAGGAGGAGCTCTGATCATGGCACCTTGTGGGTGAAATCTGGAGTTAGTCATGTGTGTATTTTACAGATAAGAAATCTGAGGCCTGAGAGGGGAGTACTTGCCCCAAGTTCAGACAGTACTCTAGTGGCCATCTGAGGCTAGTATCTGGTTCTGATTAGTTTAGGAAAAAAGGGCCCTTTCCAGCAGACCACTTGCCTCTGTATGAGAGGGAGATAACTAGTCTTTACATTTTCACTTACACATAGGTGTTCTTTTTCTTTCTAAAGAGGTGCATTTCAAGGTTAAATGAAATAGCATTTGAATAAGCCTAGAACAGTGGTTCTAAACTCTGATTGCATTAGATCATCTGAACATCATTTTGAGAATACTGATTTTGGAGCCCTACCCCAGACCAATTAAATATGCATTTGTGGGACCAGGGGCCTCATATTGGTTGTCAAAGCTCTCCAGGTGTTTCTAAAGTATGGTCAGGGCACCACAGTCTAATATCCAGTCATTCTAATACACAGTCAGTGGTCTAGAGATCAGTGCTTCCAAAACTCTAATGCACATTTGAATTATCTGGGAATCTTGTTAAAATTCAGATTCTGATTCAGTAGGTCAAGTGGGGCTGGAAGGTTCCCACTTCTAACAAGCTCCCAGTTCATGTTAATACTGTCAGTCCCCAGACCACACTTGGAATAGCATCTCCAGAAGGTGCTCTGGATTCTGGTTATGCACTGGTCACTCACTAGGTACTCCAGCCAGAGGCCTGGAAATTACCTCTTTCCTTCATCCACTCATCTGCACCCTGTCAGCTCTTGGTCACTATTTCTTGTCAACTCCACCCCACTGTTCTCTGCAGCTCCTATCCTTTCTTGGTAGACTGGTCAACATTCTCTTCCATGTTCACCCACCATCACTCCCCATCCTGGCTGTGTTCTCTGCTAGACCACCTCCTGATTGGGCTTTCCCATTCCTCCTTGGCTCTGTGCATGCCGTTTTTACTCTGTGGAAAGCTCTTCCAGTTCTTGACCTATCTCTTAAGAGACCACAGAATCCCTGGACCTCTTCTCTGCCTGAACTAGTTACATATGACGATTGTCTAGGAACAACATGCCCTACTTGTTCTTTTCTAAGTTCCCAGAGCCCAGCTCAGCACCTATCAGGCTCTTAAATAAAGTAGGTGTTCAATTTAAGAAAGAAAACCCCAACTCTGAATGAGCAAGGCCAAATCAGCTGCTCTCCTTTGGATCAAAATGAACGTTCCTTCGAAATTATGTATTAGGTTTTAAACTCTCCAGTTGGAGAAAAAAAAATCGATCAGATTCAACAAAGTAAATATTATTTCCTGTAATTTAATATGTGCTCAGGGACTTCCCGGTGGTCCAGTGGTTAAGACTCAGAGCTTCCACTGCAGGGGGCACTGGTTTCCATCCCTCCTGGGAGGAACTAAGATACCGCATGCTCTGCAGCACGGCAAAACAAAACAAAACAAAAACCAAAAAAACAAACAAACAAAAAACCAAACAACAAAAAAAGGGCTCAGAGCAGGTGATGGGACAGGAAGGAGAGGATGGATGCTGGAAGCAGCTTGGAGGTCTGCTTTCAAATCTGGGCTCGTCCCCGCAGGGGGAAAGGGAAGATCCCGGGGACAGCCGATGGAGAAACTTCCACAGAAGTGCGCGGGTCAGGCTGGAGTTCTGGAGCTAGAACTAACTTGACGCGGAGTGGGGCGCCGCTTGCGGCAGCCATTGAAGTTCCGTGTCTTTCCAGAGCCCACATGGGGAGGGGGGAGGGGGGAGGGAGGGCAGGTCCGGAGCGGAGTGGGTGGAGTGGAGGGGAAAGACCGAAGGAAATGAGACAACCTTTTCCTCCCACTGACTCGCGCTTCTCCAGCGTCTGCGGGGCTCACTACCGCTGCCCGTGAGCGCCCAGGCTGAGACCCAGCGCCCCGCGCCCGCCTCGGCGTGTCTCCCCTGGGATTTTTTCCGAGGCGCCAGTGCCGGCCCAAACCCTGGCCACAGCTTTGTTGCGTCCTCCCCTTAGTGATCGGCTCCTGGTCCCCGAGCAAGGACCCCGGAAGTGCGCGTCGGTGGCTCTGGCGAAGGTAAGCGGCGCCGGTGAGAGCGCTAAGGGCATAGGGGCGCCTGGCATCCCAAGCGGGCCCTGGTCTGCCCGGAATACCCCTTCTTCGGAAGCACCCAGAGCACTTCAGACCTGAAGTCTCTGCTTTGTTCCTGACCCCCTGCCAGGTGTTGTAGCCTGGGTCCCCCAGGGAACTTTGCTTCCCAGCGCTTGTTTTTACTCTTTCTCTTCCTCTTACTTTCCTGTTGCTTCCCCCGCCCCCTCCCCCCCGCTTCTTTTTCTGGACCCAACAACTCTCTGCTCCTTGCTTATGAAGCCTGGCTTCCGAGAGCGAGTCCTTCCCTAATCTCAGCGCCTCTCTCCTCCTCCGCCCCTGCGACCAGGGGCTGAGCGTGCGGGTCCGCGACAGTGACTGGCTTTGACCCTGGGCCTGCCGGAGGCGGATCTTCCGAAATTTCCAGGGCTCTCATTGATCTCATTTACCTTTGAGGCACTCAGCTGGCCGCGTGCTTTTGGCGACCCCCAGGACCCCGAAATCAAAGCGGATTGGGGAGTGACAAGGTCGTTGGCGCCCCTTAAATCCTCAGGGGGACGCTCTGCTTGTGGAGAGGGGCGCGGTCAGCTTCTTGCAGCTCTGACTGGGCTTCCCAAGGATTGGGGTGTGGGGGTGGGGAGGAGCAATGGATATGGGACTCGGGGCGTGGAGGTAATGAGGCTGGCTTGGAAGGATAGGCGAGGAAACCACTTCGTGCTAGCTTGCCATTTTGCTCTTATTAACTGCCTGAGTGCTCACATCAAGGCTCTGAGTAGGGACTCCTATCCCTATTTTACAAAGGGGCAAAATGAGACGCACAGAGGTTAAATAATGCTACCGGGGCCACATACCTGGGAAGGGGCCCAGCCAGGATTTGTGAGTCAACTGGTTTGTACCGCACAACCCACACCCAGCCCTACAGAGAGTTCCTCTATGCAGTCTGAGCAGAATCCCAACACCTACCGCTGGGTCATACCATGAGGAACCAGGCTTTTTCCATTTTGAGCAAATACATCTTGGTTCTACTCAAATCCAAATGATTTATTTAGTACCTACTATCCTCACAATTCAGTGACAAGCACTGAAGTTTCACCTTGGAACCTTACTCTTTCATCCTCTACCCATCATTCAGTCTGTCAACAAATATGTAATTCTTCCCCAGAAGGCTGGCTTGAATCTCTCTCCCCAAAAGGCTATTAGGCTTGTTGGCTAACCCAGACCCTGGAGTGGGACCCCCAGCATTTGAATCCTGGATGAGGCCTTTCTGTAGTTTTCTGTGGCTGGATTTCCTCATCTGTAAAGTAGGGATGGGAGAAGTGGCTCTCAACTGGGGTTTTGATTTTGCCCCCCAAATGACATCTGGCAATGTCTGGAAACATTTTTGACTGTTAACATGTAAGTTAAGACTGTAACATGTAAGTGTTGCCCCCACCCCCCAACAGAAGGGATGGGAATCTGCACATGTGCACATGTTTTACAAGCACCAGAGGTAGATACTGTGCATATTAAAGTTTGAGAATCACTGCCTTACAAAATAAAATCTAACCACAGACATTGGCCTACATGCCTGTTCACACTGGCCTCAACTTACCTTCCCAGCCTCACCTTATGACACTTCCTGTATGCACTTTCCATTCCACCCAACTCACTATTCTTCTGGTATTCTAGGTGTTGACTTTTTGGAATGCCCTTCTTCCTCCCTGGCTGACAAATTGCTCATTATTCTTTGAGACTAGAGCTCAAGTCCCCTGCTGGGTGAAGCATTATTCAGTTCCTGCAGATGGTTCGGTTCTGTCCCTCCCTGATACCCTAGCCCCAGCCATCCTCCCCTATTTTTTCTTTCAGTGCATCTCTCTTACAGTGTTTACTGTTCTGTATAGGGATCTCTTGTTCATCCCCTGACTTGTTTCTTTGTACCTGGACCTAGCACAGTGCTGTCCTCATGCTGGTGGTTAAGCTTGCGGACTTTGGAGTCAGGCTGCCTGCATTCAAATCCTAGTTCTGCCACTTAACTCTGTGACCTTGAGCACATTGACTCAGTCTCTCAAAGCCTTGTTAACAAAATAGGAAGAAATAGTCTGCCTTCTCTGCAGAGAAGTGTGATTAACTAATAGGATAATGATTGTTCATCTTAGTACTGAGTGGCTATTCTGTGCCAGGACATGGCTCAATTTTAGCATTTTATATTGTAGTCGTTTAACTTTTATGAGGACCTTATTAAGTTAGTACTGGTATTACCCTATTTTCCAGGCAAAGAAATGGAGGCACAGAGAGGCTAAGCAGTTTGCCCAAAGTCACACAGCTAATGAGTGGTAAGCCAATATTCACACAGACATCTGAACTGCAAAACACACACTCTTCACACTATGCAGGTAAAGGGCTTAAACCAGTGCCCCACATATAGTAAGTGCTCCATAAATATGAGCTGGAGTTTGCTGTGTACATTGATAAAAGCCAAAGTCCATTGGGTTTTTCAACTGCGCCACACTTGTGATCTAAGACTGTGCCATTATTTTTACAATCCTGTTCCTTCCCTCTCCTTCTTGCCCCTAACCCAGTCTCAGAGAAACAGGACATTGGGATCAGTCTCCTGTCACAGTTCTAGGTCAGCACCAATGAACTTGATGCTAAATGGAGCTTTATGTGTGCCAGGTCAGAGTCAAAATGGCATTAACTCTTTGGGGATGGTCCTATGGAATCAACACACGTGCTTGAGGTTAGAGGTGCAGACGAGGGGTCAGGAGCTACCTGACTCCAGCTTTGTCCTTTCTAAGCATGTGCCCTTTGCAGTGTGCACCTAGCACAGAAATATTGGGTTAAATCAATCAACGAATGTGGGATGGATGGATGAATGGCACCAGGTGGGTCTCTTGCCTTATACTTGATGATGCAGAGTATGTTTTCTCTCCAAGTGTTATATATCAGGGGTCCCCAACCCCTGGGCCATAGAATGGTACTGGTCCATGGCCTGTTAGGAACAGGGCCACATAGCAGGAGGTGGACAGTGGGCGAGCAAGCTAAGCTTCATCTGTATTTACAGCCTCTCCCCATCACTTGTATTACCGCCTGAGCGCCGCCTCATGTCAGATCAGCAGTGGCATTAGATTCTCATATGAGTGCAAACCCTACTGTGAACTGCGCATGTGAGGGATCTAGGTTGCACGCTTCTTATAAGAATCTAATGCCTGATGATCTGAGGTGGAGCTGAGGTGGTGATGCTAGTGCTGGAGAGTGGCTGCAAATACAGATTATCATTAGCAGAGAGGTTTGACTGCACAGAGACCATAATAGATCAATTGCTTGCAGACTCATATCAAAGCCCTATCACTGAGTGGCAAGTGACAATTAAGCTGCATCTGGTGGCAGGCTTTATAGGGGCAAGTGAGGTGATGTCCTTCAATAGTACAACTGCATCTGGTGGCAGGTTTTAAGTCAGAATCCAACACTTATTTTAGTCTGCGTGTGGCTTGCCCATTATTTTATTTACCACTTCCATCCACACCTCTTTCCCACACTGCACACTTGTCTCAGTCACAGTTTTGGTAAGCCCACAAGCTAACCCTAGCCAAACGTGGAGTTCAAGCACCATGCATTAAAAGACAAGCCTTTGGAGTCTTTCAAAAGAAACAAACGTGAACACAAAGAACAGAAGCGATTATTGAAAGCCACCACTTCATCAAATGTGTCGGCACTGAGAGCATCATTCTTAGTGACTAACTGCATTGCTAAAGCTAAGAAGCCCTTTACTATTGGTGAAAAGTTAATACTGCCTGCTGCTAAGGACATTTGTTGTGAACTTTTAGGAGAGGCTGCAGTTCAAAAGGTGGCATGTGTTCCTCTTTCGGCTAGCACCATAACTAGACAAATTGATGAAATAGCAGAGGATATTGAGGCACAACTGTTAGAGAGAATTAATGAGTCACCATGGTGTGTAATCCAGGTTGACGAGTCTACCGATGTTAACAACAAGGCAACAATTGCTTGTTTTTGTGCGATATATTTTTCAGGAGGATGTGCATGAGGATATGTTATGTGCACTTTTGTTGCCAACCAACACCACAGCTGCAGAATTATTCAAGTCTTTGAATGATTGCAAATCAGGAAAACTGAATTGGTCATTTTGTGTTGTTATATGCATAGACGGAGTGGCTGCCATGTCTGGAGAGCTTTCTTGTTTCACTACTCAGGTCAAAGAGGTTGCCTCTGAATGTGAATCTATGCACTGTGTCATCCATAGAGAAATGCTGGCTAGCCAAAAAATGTCACCTGAATTTAACAACGTTTTGCAGGATGTGATTAAAATGATCAACCACATTAAAGTACATGCCCCTTATGATCATCTCAATAGATGCAGAAAAAGCTTTTGACAAAATTCAACACCATTTATGATAAAAGCTCTCCAGAAAGTGGGCATAGCTGGAACCTACCTCAACATAATAAAGGCCATATATGACAAACCCACAGCAAACATCATTCTCAATGGTGAAAAACTGAAAGCATTTCCTCTAAGATCAGGAACAAGACAAGGATGTCCACTCTCGCCACTGTTATTCAACATAGTTTTGGAAGTCTTAGCCACGGCAATCAGAAGAAAAAGAAATAAAGGGAATACAAATTGGAAAAGAAGTAAAACTGTCACTGTTTGCAGATGACATGATACTATACATACAGAATCCTAAAGTTGTCACCAGAAAACTACTAGAGTTAATCAATGAATTTGGTAAAGTTGCAGGATACAAAATTAATGCACAGAATTCTCTTTCATTCCTATACAATAACAACAAAAGATCAGAAAGAGAAATTAAGGAAACAATCCCATTTACCATTGCAACAAAAAGAATAAAATACCTAGGAATAAACCTACATAAGGAGGTAAAAGACCAGAACTCAAAAAACTATAAGACACTGATGAAAGAAATCAAAGATGTCACAAACAGATGGAGAGACGTACCATGTTCTTGGATTGGAAGAATCAATATTGTGAAAATGACTCTACTACCCAAAGCAATCTACAGATTCAATGCAATCCCTATTAAATTACCACTGGCATTTTTTACAGAACTAGAACAAAAAATCTTAAAATTTGTATGGAGACACAAAAGACCTCGAGTAGCCAAAGCAATCTTGAGGGAAAAAAATGGAGCTGGAAGAATCAGACTCGCTGACTTCAGATTATACTACAAAGCTACAGTAATCAAGACAATATGGTACTGGCGCAAAAACAGAAATATAGATCAATGGAACAGGATAGAAAGCCCAGAGATAAACCCACGCACCTATGGCCAACTAATCTATGACAAAGGAGGCAAGGATATATAATGGAGAAATGACAGTTTCTTCAATAAGTGGTGCTGGGAAAACTGGACAGCTACATGTAAAAGAATGAAATTAGAACACTCCCTGACAGCATACACAAAACTAAACTCAAAATGGATTAGAGACCTAAATGTAAGACCGAACACTGTAAAACTCTTAGAGGAAAACATAGGAAGAACACTCTTTGACATAAATCACAGCAAGATCTTTTTTGATCCACCTTCTAGAGTACTGGAAATAAAAACAAAAATAAACCAATGGGACCTAATGAAACTTCGAATCTTTTGCACAGCAAAGGAAACCATAAACAAGACGAAAAGACAACCCTCAGAATGGGAGAAAATATTTGCAAACGAATCAATGGACAAAGGATTAATCTCCAAAATATATAAACAGCTCATGCAACTCAATACTAAAATAAAAACAACCCAATCCAAAAATGGGCAGAAGACCTAAATAGACATTCCTCCAAAGAAGACATACAGATGGCCAAGAAGCACATGAAAAGCTGCTCAACATCACTAATTATTAGAGAAATGCAAATCAAAACTACTATGAGGTATCACCTCACACCAGTTAGAATGGGCATCATTGGAAAGTGTACAGACAACAAATGCTGTTGTTGAGAGGGTGTGGCAAAAAGGGAACCCTCTTGCACTGTTGGTGGGAATGTAAATTGATACAGCCACTCTGGAGAACAGTGTGGAGGTTCCTTAAAAAATTAAAAATGAATTACCTTATGATCCAGCAATCCCACTACTGGACATATACCCAGAGAAAACCATAATTCAAAAAGACACATGCACCCCAATGTTCATTGCAGCATTGTTTACAATAGCCAGGTCATGGAAGCAACCTAAATGCCCATCGAGAGACAAATGGATAAAGAAGATGTGGTACATACATATGATGCAATATTACTCAGCCATAAAAAGGAACGAAACTGGGTCATTGGTAGAGACGTGGATGGACCTAGAGACTGTCATACAGAGCGAGGTAAGTCAGAAAGAGAAAAACAAATGTCGTATATTAATGCATATATGTGGAATCCAGAAAAATGGTACAGATGAACCGGTTTGCAAGGCAGAAACAGTGACACAGATATAGAGAACAAATGCATGGACACCACAGGGGGAAAGTGGGGTGGTGGGGGGTGGGATGAATTGGGAGACTGGGATTGACATATATACACTAATATGTATAAAATAGATAACTAATAAGAACCTGCTGTATAAAAAAATAAAATAAAAAAATTTTTAAAAACTAAATAAAATAGACCTCATTCTCAAAAAAAAAATAAACAAATAAGTAAAGTACATGCCCTTAACTCATGTCTGTTCGCACAGCTTTGTGAGGAGATGGACGCAGAGCACACACGTCTTCTCTTATACACAGAAGTCAGATGGCTTTCTAAAGGTAGATCACTAGCCAGAGTTATTGAGTTATAAGAGCTGCTCCAGAGATTTCTTTTAGAAAAAGAGTCACCACTGACAGCACATTTCAGTGACACAGAATGGGTTGCAAAACTTGCTTACCTGTGTGACGTATTCAACCTGCACAGTGAACTCAATCTGTCATTTCAAGGGAGGACGACAACTGTGTTCAAGTTGGCAGATAAACCGGCTGCATTCAAAGCCAAACTGGAATTATGGGGGCAATGATTGAACGTTGGGATTTTTGACATGTTTCAAACATTAGCAGAGATTTTGAAAGAGACTGAGCCAAGACCTTCTTTCTCCCAGCTGGTACATGATCACCTATCTCATCTTTCAAAAGAGTTTGAGCATTACTTCCCAACCACAAAAGACCCCTGACCTGGGAAGGAATGGATCCGTGACCCACTTGTGAATAAACCAGGTGAATCGACTTTGTCCGTGCTAGAAGAGGAGCAACTTCTTGAGATCGCAAATGACGGTGACCTTAAAAGTATGTTTGAGACAACTTCAAATCTCCATACGTTCTGGATTAAAGTCAAGGCAGAATATCCTGAGATTGCCACAAAAGCACTGAAAAACCTGTTTTCATTTCCAACATCCTATCCTTGTGAAGCAGGCTTTTCTGTAGTGACAGAAACCAAAACGAGATTATGGAGTAGACTGGACATAAGCAACACACTTTGGGTGTCACTGTCTCCCATCACCCCCAGATGGAACCATCTAGTTGCAGGAAAACAACTTCAGTGCTCCACTGATTCTGCATTATGGTGAGTTGTATAATTATTTCATTATATATTAAAATGTAATAATAATAGAAATAAAGTGCACAATAAATGTAATGTACTTGAATCATCCAGAAACTGGTCATCCCCCCTCCCTGGTCTGTGGAAGAATTGTCTTCCACGAAACCAGTCCCTGGTGCCAAAAATTTGGGGAATGCTGTTATATATTAAAGGTAAAACTTGTTAAGAGAATTTAATGACTCATATGGAGTTTTGGAGAACCAGGTTTGGAACCTGTCACTGACCCCCTATCTGAGTTATGCATGACACTGGATACTAGGTTACAGGTGATCACTTCACTAACTTGGAATCTTTTTCCCTGAATGCAGCCCTGCCTTTGAAAGCTGAACCCCTTCCTTGCTGGTCCATTGGCCACTTGCTGTATAGGCCAGACTACCTTGCACAAATATCTGCACATTTGTGTACTCTGGCTTCTTCCACAGCTGACTCACACAGTTGTAGTCCCCCTGAGTTTGCTTGTTTTGGCAGGTTGTCTCCCAAACTTTAGTGGAATGAGGTTAGCTGGGTGTGCAAGGCCTTGAGGTTTTGTTAGGGGGTCACAGAAATACTCTAGTAAGCCTGCTTTTGAGGATGGAGCAGAGTGAGAACTTCCCTGTCCATCAACACATCAGAGACCACTCAGATCCCCTGTAACACTGCCTTCCCCCTTCAGATACCAGACTCTTACTGCCTCTGGCATTATCCTCTCTCCTGGGTCACCAGATGGTTGATCTGAGAAACAGATTCCCCTGGGGTATTAATGACTGGAGTAAAAGTCTGACTCAAGATTTTTGGGGCATCACTTGCATTTTCACTGAGGTATTTAAAGCCTGATCTAGAAGATAAACTAGCCCAGGAGAGGAATGTCAGACCCAGCACTAGGTTTTCAGGCCTTTGATGTCATGGTTTGGCTGCCTTTTAACTAACCAGCAGGCAGATTCCTAATGAAGCTGGTTCTGCTTGTGTATCTGGTTCTAAGGAGAGACACCTCATCCTGTTCAGGTCTTGGGCTGTGTTCTGTGAAATGTACCTCGATTATTTGACTCTGTGAAATCCTGTTTGGTTCTGTAAGGGTCACTTAGTCTAGACTAGACTAGACTAGACTGGTGATGGTATCTTGAGGAATTAGGGTGAGTTTGGAATACACGTGGGGTAAGTAGCTCTGTGCTGGATGCCAGAGAGACAAACATGAGGAAGATAATGCCCTGGCTGATGAACTGTACGGATGGCTCCTCCCGAGTCTGGGCTTTTGAACATTACCTTTAGAGCAGCCAAAAGTCTGTATGAATTGGTAAGTAATTGCTAAGTTTCTCTGGACTTAGAGAGGGAGGAAGAAAGCAGGGGCAGAGAGACAGACAGAGACAGAGACAGAGACAGTGAGAGTGTACTTGATCAACTGGGTCTGTTTTACATAAAATCCAGCATGTGACCTAGCAGATCAACTGTCATGACTGATACATTTCCTGGGAATCATGTTCACAGTTGCAGTCATTTTCTTTGATCCCAAAGCCTTTTGCCAAAGCTCACCACAGGTGACAGGTACATATGCTTGTTGATTGGACAGTTTATATAGGTGCTTCTATAGGTCATTCCCAGACTTCAGTAATTTATTTACCACTTAGTGACCCCTCCTGGCATATAGGAAACACTTAGTAAGTGATAAATGAGTGAATGAATGCCCTAGCATGAAAGTCACATCTTGACCCTCAAGATGCTCATGGCCTGAATGGGGAGATAGACAAGAAAACCAGCACAACACAGAGGAGTAGTTCTGTGACAGAGAAGATACAGATGCAGAGGAAGACTCAGTCCAGTCAGGGGTCAGGGAATAGAGGCAGTGAGAAGGGAAGTCTCTTTTGAGGAACATCCTTCCTCCACAGAAAGTGGTCCCATAGGTGGTTCCCAGTGGTCAGTTACAATAGGAGCACCTGGGGTGGGTGCCAGAACCCATGGTAAGGGTTTTGTATGCCTTTATTGCATTGATCCTCACAACCATCCTCTGAGGTCAGTATCAGAGGAGGAATCAGGATCCCACCCTCAGCTAAAAGACAGAACTGGGATCAGATCCAGGCCACCGGACTCTAAGCCCTTCGCCATTGCTTCAGACAGTGTCGGGATGGTCATATTATCATCAGAGACACTTTTAGAGAATCTAGTTTTCAAAAAGGAAAGTACAGGTGTGTGGGTTGCTGTGGTTCAGGTGGGAGTGGCCTTTTCCTCCATGTTTTTCCTCCTTTCCCTCTCCTCTGCCTGATGTCTGAGGTCTTGCCTTGTTAGAACTTAGAAGCAGTTAAAAGCTGTCTGCTCTGAGGGTCAACAACTCTCTCTTCCTCCTCTTGCTCCCTCTTTGATCTCCTAGGCAGCTTGTACTTTGTCCTCCAAGGTGAAAGGAGGCAGAAATGCTGCTCAGCAGAGAAGTAACCATAAGCTTTTGAAGGAAAGAAGTCTTTTTTACAAAAAACCTGCTGTAATTTAAGCCTTTTCTCTTTGCCCTGTGCCCTCCTGCCTGTGTCACTCAGATGGTCAGTAGCGGGAAGGAACTGACTTCAGGGGGTCTTGTTTCTACACAGGGACCCCCTTCAGAAGGGCTGCCCAAACCTGTCTTACCCTAAGGACCTACACAAATATGGCTGACTTGTCCTTTTACTCACTTATCTTGGCAAGACAGGCCACAGCAGCCCAGGAGAAGGAGCTGGAAGGGCCTCCTTATTGGAAGACACATACAATACTTTACTGAAGTGCCTATCCTGTGTTCCACTTGGCTGAACAATCTCTGACATTAGTTTCCTTCCTTGCTGGATTGAACTTTGAGGACCTCATGAAAATCAGAAAACAATGACTTGGACATATTAGAGTCTGGAAAAGATACACATGAAAGTGAAGATGGTGCTTGTAGATGGCATTGTATGCTCACAGAGATAGCTTGGTGGCCTTGGTTTGTCTCTTTAGCTCAAGCTGTTAGTGTTTACCGACTCCCTTGTGTGCCAGGCATAGTTCTAGGCCCTGGGGACACAGAGATGAACAAGTACTCTTCCTGCCCAAGAATCTCTGAAATCCAGTGTGCAGACAGGGGAATCAAAGATAGTAATGAAGCATTTTACTATCCATCTCTCTCATTAAAGTAAGTTCTCTGAAAGCAAGACATGTCTTATTGATTCCTAAATCACTAGAATCCACCATGAATTCTTGCATATTGTAGATGTTCAATCAATGACTGTTGCATCACTCTAAAATTCAGCACTAGAGGCAAGACAGAGTACCTTGGCTGTCCAGAGGAGGCACAGCTAAACTCAGCTTGGACAGAAGGTGGGTCCAAGAGCATCTAGGAGGCTGAGATGGAGGCATGTAGGCTGATGAGAAGAGACTCACAGGCAGAGGGACTGGAGAGAAATACAGCATGGCCAGGTGAGCAGGCATGGTGTGCTCCAGGAAGGGAAGAGACGTAGGTATGGTTGGAGAGGAGGGAAGCGGATCTCTAAATGGGCAAAGTGGCACACCAGGAAAAGCCTTGCTAAAGGGTTTAAATTTTACTCTGAAGGCACAGGGAAGCTACTACAGGATTTTACACAGAGGAGAGACTAAGTCAGAGTTTCATTGTAAAAATAAACCCCTCTGGCAGTAGATGTTGGAGAGGAATAAGACAGGTGCCAGGAAGACCATGTCAGGACACCACTGCAGTTTAGAGAGTAGAAAAGACCTGGGGTTTGGAGTCAGACCGACCTCAGTCTACATAGCAGTCCCATAACATCTTTGTGTAACTTAGGCTATTTATTAAGTGCCTCTGAGCTTCTGTCTTTCTCAATCTGAAAACAGGGATGGATGATCCCCCTCCCTCATGGAGAGATGACTGTCGAGACTATGGATGATGAAGTATGTGAAGTGTCTACTGCAGTAATTGATCTATAATTGGCATGTGAAAATAGTGGTGAATATTATTTTTAATATTATTGTTACTTATCATTTAGGTGAAAAAAAAATGAGGCTCTATCTAAGACACTGGTAATAGGAGTGGAGAATTGGGCACAGACTCAAGAAATATTTTGGCAATAAAGTTGACACAATTTGGTGACTGATTGTTCAGTGGAGTTTGGGGGCAGGGGCAGGAGTCTAGGACTGACTGGGATTTTGGCCTGGGCAACCAAGAGTAAGGATAGTGGAGCTATTCATTAGGAGAGGTTATGGAGGATGAGAAGCATTTGCAGGAAAAGATGATGAGCTCAGTTTCAGACAAACTGCATTTGAAGAATTTTAGGGGCAGCCAGAGAGACATGTCTAGTGGGTAAATGGTTTAGCAGATTTGGCATCCAGGAGAGAAGTCTTAAAGAAGATTCAAGGGCAAACTTTTAACAAGAGGTAATGAATTCATGGTGTTCAAGGAGAGTATAGAGCGTGGGAAGAGGAATTATAATGGCCAGTGCTTATTGAGTGTGTACTATGTGTTTGTTCTAAATATTTTATGTGTATTAATGCTCTGAATAACCATTGCCAGAGAAGACTATTATACTTACTTTACAAATGAATAAACCGAGGCACAGGGGTAGTAAGTAACTTGCCCAAGGTCATACAACTATAGTAATGGACCTAGGATTTTAGGCAAGGCAGTCAGGATTCGGAGCCTGTGCTATTAATGTCTTTGCCAGACTGCCTCTGAGAGTGGCGGGACTAGGGCGCAACAGTGACCTCTGAGGAAGGGGAAGGAGAGGCTCTAGTGAAGGCAACAGGAGTAGGAGCTGGGCAGAAAAGTAGGAGGAAATGGGAGACTGGAATACAGGAGAGTTTCCAGGAAGGAGGGATCAGTAGCATCAAATTATCTGGAAATCCATTAAGAAAAGAAATGAAATATCCATGGATTTGGGAATAAGGAAGTTATTGATGACTTGGTGAGGGGAGTTTGAAAGATGAGGTGGGTTGA
This sequence comes from Balaenoptera musculus, assembly GCF_009873245.2. NCBI lineage: Eukaryota > Metazoa > Chordata > Mammalia > Artiodactyla > Balaenopteridae > Balaenoptera > Balaenoptera musculus. The sequence goes on from NC_045797.1 coordinate 25,179,757, forward strand.
GGAACAAATGTGAGGTGAGTACATAGAGATACCAAACATAGGCAATTCTTTCCAGATGCTTGGCTGTGGAAGCAACAAGAGAGGGAAGATGATAACTAAAGGTATTAGGTAGAGGGAACATTTTAGAGATGGAAAAGACCTGTCAATATCTATGGGGAGGGACAGAACCAGAGGAGGCCTCACAGAGTGGCCACAAATGCACTATGCACACTGGGCAAAGTATCTCTATGTTCACTTTTCTTTTTCATACAGATTTTTAATATCTCTCCCCATGTTCTGGACAGCTTCCATGTAGATGGTTAGGACTCACTAAATAAGCCCTTGAAATGTGTTTCAGATCTTCAGCTTTTATTAGGTGGAGTAGAGAAAATTTCTTTCATAGTACCCAATGGTGAATCATTATCGCATGTTGTTAAATCCAGACCATATCAAATTTATGTACAGTACATCATCTACTGAATTTATCTTTGAAATATTCCAAGAGAGTACAATGTGCTGGAGCTCCCTGTCATGCATGTGGAATTGGGGTGTCTGCTCTATAGATACAAGAGTAGTAAGAATGATGGGTGGCAGAAAGACTTGAGAGGAAGGAAAGTGACTCAGAGCACAGTGGGTGGAAGGGAGGGGACACTGATTTGTGTGTGTGTGTGTGAGTTAAGTTTTATTTGGGGCAAAATGAGGACTGCAGCCCGGGAGAGGGGGACACTGATTTTGAACTGGACATGAGACATATGATCCTGTGAGCAGAGGGAAAGGTGATTGGAGATTAAGAGAAATCTATAGAAGGAAACAGAGATTTGCTTGGATTTTATAGGGAACAGCATATTTTGTAAGGAGGTGTGCTAGGGCGACAACCCTATGCTTAAAATGAATCTAGATAATTTGGCTGCTGCAATTTAAGTTCTTAATAATGGGAAAGACTGACATTTCCTTATGAATGGTTTGTTACCAGGCTTAAAGGACAAGTCCAACAAGCTCTGAGAAGTGTTTATCTAGATCCAAAGACAATTTTTGTGTTTTAATACATAAGATTCTTTTGTCGTTCAGACCAGAGGTAGATGCCACAGTGGGTTAAAAGTTTGACTTAAACATGAAATTCAGCTTTGTCTTCGTTCATGGAACTGACATCCCTGAGGCTGCAGGCTGGAAATAGGGTTTGGCTGCCAACTTCATAAATTTGCCTTGGTTGGAATGGTTGGAATCTTCTTGGAAACATCTCAGTGAAATGCACACACACCTCCACAGAAGGCCTTTATGGATGGGGCTCTCTCTCAAAGAGACACTGTCCAAAATCAGAAAGACCACACAGGAAATGGCCTTGGGATATTTTTTTCCACATGAAGCAGCAACTCAGCTGAATTATTTGCTTGATCTTGAGCTTCAGGTATTAGGAAAAATGAACAGTACCACTTTCAAGAGTCACATTTTGAGCTTGAAGATTCCCTCTGTATGAGTCAAGGAAGAATCATTCCAGCCTAACTCCCTCCTCAAACTTTCCCATGCAGGTCTTTCATCTGGATGTAGGCATGGTGTGGAGTGCCTTTGGCTGGGTATGGGTGTGATGCACAGACAGGACACTCTCCTTAGGGCCAGAGGGAAGAAATTGTAGTAGTCTTGCCCACCTTTTCATAGTAGACAAGGAGTAGAGGATGTCCTTCTCCAGGAGGGCATGGTCAGGATACTGTATGCTTCTGTGAAAATGTGGACTTGGACTCAATGATATAAATGTACATGTGGCTTTATTCTAGTTTCATGGGGTCTGAATTTGATCTCATGGAAAGGGCTATGTAAATATTCCACATATATTCCAAGAATGAGTGAATAGGGTTGTATACATGCTCCAAACATCCATATCAAAGCTATTAATGGTGCTTATGCCCAACCTTCTGGACCATGGGAGTACCAAAAGCGTCTGAGGGGCAGTATCTGGTGTGCTCAGAAAGTAACAGCTTTGATTCCTTAGGTTATTTCATTGATATTTGATTCATTAGTAAAATCTCTCTCTCTGTCTTTTTCTTTTCATTCATCCAATCATTCGTTCATTCAACAGACTGAACAACTACTATGTGGCTGGCTCCAGGATATGTGATGGTAATGTGGTGGTGAATCCAACAGTCTTAGTTCCTGTCTTCTTGGAGCTCACTTTATTAGGGGACAGACATTAAAGAAATAATTACACAAAGAAATACATGATTACAAACTATGGTAAGTGCTATGTTGGAAAAGAGCAGGGTGCTCCAGGAGGGAAAGAGAGGAGACAGTCTAGCTTGGGGGTGTCTAGTGAGGAAGACAGATATGTAGACCCATATCTACTGTATATGACATGCCATTTATTGGTGGGATACTGTTTCCAAGGAAGGAGTGCCTGACCCTTGTATAGGTCTGAGGGAGCAGTTCTAGGAAGCTTCATAAAGGAAGGGATATTTAAGAAGAATCTTGAAGAATAGGTGGAAGTTTTTTGTTTTTTGTTTTTTTTAATGTGGAAAGGGAGTAGTGTTGTTCTACGTGAAGAAAATCTGGTGTGTTTATAGGACCCTCATTCAGCAAGGAGTTTGGGCTTCAAGTAGGGGAATAGTGAGAGATGCATCAGGAAAGATTGGTAAGGGCCAACTAACACAGATTCGACTTTATCTTGGAGGCAAGTCAATGGAGGGAGCGATGAGTTACCAAGGGGAGTGTTCTAGAACAAGTTACCAAGGGCGCAGCAAACTTTTTCGGTGAAGGATCAGATAGTAAATATTTTAAGCTTTGCAGGCCATACAGTTTCTGTTGCAACTACTCACCTCTGCCACTATAGTGTGAAAGCAGTTATAGATGATACATAAACAAATGAGCATGGCTCTGTTCCAATAAACTTTTATTGACACAAACAGGTAGTGGGCTTGATTTACCTGTGAGCTTACCAATCCCTGTTCTAGAATGATAATTCTAGGGGCTCACTGGAGATTGGACTGGAGCATGGGGAGAGAATGGAGGCAGGGAGGCCACTTAGGAGCCATTGCTTTAATTCAGGGGAACTAAGAAGGAGGGATCATGAGAGAAATGACTTGTGACATGCTCCAAGGTAAAAATGACAGGACTACATAACCAATTTGATGGGAACATGTCTAGTTGTTTCTTTATTGCTCAGTGGAGTGATTCTTCCAGCGAAGAAAAAAATTGTAGACATTCTGTATTTGGGACTCAGAATCATGTGCACATCCTGGGAGGTCACCTGTTTGTCACAAGACACTATGCTGGGTGCATTATATAGATTATTAAGCATAATTCTTATGAATTCTTAAGAATATTAAATTTCATTTCCTATTTTTCAAACTAAGGTTTGGAAATGCTAAGTTGTTTGTCCAAAGTCATGTAGCTGGTAAATGGTGGAGCTGAGATTGAACCTGGATCTGGCATCAAAGCCTGTGCCATTCCTAAAATATAGAGTCTTCTCCCCACCTCTCAGGGTATGTCATGAAGCCCCACTCCATAAGCCTATGCAACTCCCTCCTCTCTCTTCTCTCAGCCCCTGCTAAGACCCACCCAGCCCTTTAAGTTTCTCAATCAGCTTCTGGCATAGCAAGGACTAGAGCTGTGTTTTAGCGGAAAAAAACTGTTAGGTATGAGATTATTATTCTGTGTTTGACCAAGGGCATGCAGCAAAACTCAGATCCCATCTTGGGGTTCTAACCTGATGATTTTTGCATGTTACAATTTGGAGAAGACAGTGTGGTATTAGGTTGTGGATTAGGGAATCCCTGAATTTAAGTGTCTAGATTAGAACATTGTCCTATTCCCTGCCTAATCACCCAGGAGATAACTGTCAAATTCAGGTAATAATATCTGATAAGGGAAAACTTGTTGATTTAAACCCTGGAGGTCAAGATTAGCTTCTGAAAGGGCAAACTTGACAATTATGGTCAAGGAAATCAATTCAGTTACCATTCTCCCTCAGGTTGTCTAGTAACACCACTGATCATTACTTTAGTGCCTTGTCCAGGTTCAGTAAGAGACAGTCTCTGCATCGAATATTTCAAACAGGACAGAGAAATACCCTAGAACAACTGAATTATATCATGGATACAGCAGTCCTTTTAGTGATACCTATTGGACAGCATTGGGTCACGTGGTACACGGAATGGCAAAGAGACCTCTGTGATTGAAGTGAATCAATTTCATGACCCATACCTTGGGCCAGGGAGGACGGACACACAAACATGGTGGGGCTCTTTCAGCAAGGGGTAAGGAGGAATGCATGTTGGAGTTAAACACCAGTGCCTGCCACAGTAGTTGATCTGTTTTGACCACCAGCCTGTATTAGTTTCATAGGGCTGCCATAACAAAGTATTACAAACTGGCTGTCTTATAACAACAGAAATTTATTGTCTCACAGTTGGGGTGGCTAGAAAAGATATCAGCAGGGTCATGCTCCCTCTGAAGGTACTAGGGAAGTGTCTGTGCCAGGTTTCTCCCCTGGCATCTGGTAGCCTTAGGCATTTTTGTTTTCTCCCTGTGTCTCTTCACATTGTCCTCCCTCTGTGTATGTCTGCATTTAAATTTCCCCTTTTTATAAGGACACTAGTCATCTGGAAGGGCCCACCATAATGACCTCATTTTAACTTGGTTACATATGTAAAGATCCTACTTCCAAATAAGGTCACATTCTGAGACTTCACCATATCTTTTTTGAGGGACACAATTCAACCTTTAACACAGCCCTTTCTCAGGGAGAGTTCAGGACTCCTTCCTCTTACCAAGGTGATTGAGTGCATCTACTCTAAGTTATCTTCATCTGTGGTCATTTTGCTGTTCACTTCCTCTATATGCTGCTTAGGACATAAGGATTCTGTTTCTGTTTATTCCTAGTTTATTATATTTCAGATGGTTTCTCAGCCTTTGCACTTGTCAGTGTTCTTTAGGCCACACTCACTGCATTTGTCCTTCCAGCCTCTCCTTTCCTTACTTTGAACTTTGTTCATTTAGCAGTAAGTGTTCATATAACAGTAAGTGTCAAGTTCCTGTTGCATTCCAGGTACTATGCTAAGCTCCAAGGATGTAAGGATGAAAAAGACAGTTTCTGCTCTCGGAGTTCTCATGGGAAGCTACACAAGCAAATAGTGTGAAACAGTTGAAGAGGGAAGTGTGTGTGCAGATTCTGAATACTGTGCTATCCCCAGCATAGCGTCTGCCTTGTCTCGTTAGTGCTGACAAGAGCACCCCAGGTCACTTCAACAGCTTCATCTGCTTGCCGTTCCTTTCCTTTCACTTTGTCCTTCACCCATTTTGATCCACATGCTTTTCTCCAACTATATAGTTTTCCATCTCAAATCTTGTCTTTCTACGTGAATGCTGTCTCTGTTTAATGTGTTCCCCTGTCCCATCCTCAGCCATTATCCAGTTGATTAACTCATGTTTCTTCTTTGAGACTCATCTCTGGGGCTTCCTCTTCCAGGGAGCCGACTATGCCCCCCTACCATCCTCTCTTCACTCCCTGTGCTTACCTTCGGAAACAGTACTCCTTTCCCCCAAAGAGACACTGACCAAAGTTTGTTTGTCTTCATATCCCCCAGTACTAGTATCATGCCTCTGTTAATAGGTGCTTTACTGATAAACAAGTGAATGAATGAATGATTCCTAGACTGGACTTTGCTTCTGCTTTCTAGGCTGTACTTTTCCTTTGGCAGCCTTCCCTCAAAATCATGTCTAGTCACCACTTTTTTTCTACCACATGTCCAGAGCAGTAGCTCATGGCATTCTTTCCAATATGCTGACACCTCAGCTATGCTGGCCTTTATGGTCAGTGGATACATTTGGCTACCCACTGACCACAATCTCTTTGGTCTGTCCTGCTTCACACAAAGAAAGTCCTACTTACTTTCCTGCAGGAAGATGGTTCTCATAGGAAAAGCAAAACTTCTTCCATGGTCTTCTCTGTTTCTTCATTTCCAAAGTTTCCCCCTCTCTCAATTCTAGAAGCAAGGGACATAGCATTTCTGCTACAATGATTATTTCAACAAGTATTTTTTTGAGCCCCAAGTTTATACCTGAGTTATGCTTGAAGCACATTAACTCTTATCTAGTTTCTGCCTTTCTGATAAAAAAGACCTGCTTCTTTTACTCCTTCCTGCTTAGTATATTGGGTTTCTCCTATGTATTGAATAACACAGTGATTTTCAATTTTGTTTTTAGCATTAATACTCTTCAAATGAAATCTTATATGGAATATCAGTGAGTAAAAGAAGAAGCTAAAATTTTATTGTATATATGTAATTATTTTATTTGATAATTCTAGTTTATAACATATAGTTATACATATTTTGTATTGGCTGTACAGCCTTGAGAAAATTATGGCAGCCAGACATTCAAAGTGATAGCACTTTTAAACAGGATACCTTGCAGATTCGGATTATTCTGATTAAAATGATCCAGAAACTGGAAAGAAGAATATAGGAAAATTTGGTTTTAATGTTGACTCATTAATACTATGTAACAGCTGTTGGCATTCTTTAATTATAAGGAATCTAATTGAAAGGAATAGATGAATAAGTTCTTCAACGAATTTTTGTCTTCCTTTGATAGAAAATTCTTCCGTGAAACATATAGTGTCATTATGAGATGTTAATTATGTTATTAAAACTATTGTGAGAAACTCCAGTGCCTGTTTCTCTTTAGTAATCACTTAAAGCCTTTAACACAGCAAAAAATATTTAATTTGGCATGTTGAGTCCAAACTTCAATTGTCATTTTCATCACTGACACTCTGGTCCTGCATTGCTGAGTTGGCCTTATTTGGATTTATAAAAACCTTCCAAGCACTCTAAGAATAAAACAAACAGTAATAATACCAATAATACCACAGAGCAACAGGTAATGTGGTCACTTATTATGGTACAGTTTACTATTATATCTTTATGTGAGCATGCACTCAATGGATATCCCTGAGTCTTGCCTGACATTTAATTGAACACAGCACGCTTGAGCCAGAGTTTTATAGCATAAGACTTGCATGGATCTGAATCATTTAATGACATCTTCAGAACTACAGCTTTCCTAATTAATGACATATCTAATGTGTTCAAACATATTCATGGTTTTGGCAAGAGAACCTTTATTCTATGATTGTTCATGTTTGGCATATCACACACTGAATATATCTGTTTATGGTTTAAAAAAATATTTTAAAAAACGTAATTTGAATCAAACATTTGTAGAACCCTTGAAACAAATAGATTTAACTCCAGTGTATTGGAGTATGGTGTAAGACAATGGTGGTTTCAAGGAAGCTACAGAACTGACTTGAGAGGGCCTCCCTGTTAGCATCAGATAAATGTCTGCCCAGCTCATGGCTTTTCATCTCCCAGGTGCTCAGCAGTTTATCTGCTTTGCATTGAATTGAATTGGCACAAAGCAGGTCCTGTGTGGCTATGGACTAGCTCCCCCTGGTGAGGAACCATCAGGAAGGTCTCAGGTGGAAGCTATCCACCTTCTTAAGAATCTACACAGCTCCTGCCAAGGAAGGCTGGCACACCCCTACCTAGAATTTCCATTTTCTCTGGCTCCCTGAGGGACATCCCTGGGTTTCCAGACTGCCTTGTTTTTGATCTACTCTTCTGATTTCCTCAGTGTCCCTGTGCTTATGCTCTGGTTTTAATAATTATAATGGACTTAGAATTCAGCTTGGGACTGGGAGGCCAAAATGGGAAAGAATCAGATGACCAGGAATGCTTCTTGTTCCCATTTGCGTGTTCCTCGGTAGGGCATTATTTTTGTGAGTTCTCCACATTTGCAGATGCCTCAGATATACTGGTCATGGGAGGCCCCATTAGTGGCAGACTGAAGCATTTGCTTGAGGAATACTGGTTAAGAATAAAATGGCAAGTGGGTCACCTTTTTTAATGTCTTGGATTAAGGCTCCACAAATTTGCCATCATGTCCTGCCCTACTTGCAATTCTAGAGAGAAAATCACACAGGATTTGTTCAGAATTATTCAAGCACATGTTGGTTGTTGACCATTAGGGCTGAAATTCTTTTCATGCCCAGTGTGGTATGAATGCTGTGATTCTGTTTGACTACTTCCTGCCAGTCTCCATGACAGTTTCTTCTTTCTCCATCTGACACTGGCAGGCTAGGGTTCAGCCATGAGCTTTTTCCTCTACCTTCGGTATTCTTTGTCAGGGTTACCTCATCTATTTTCATACTTCAGCTGATGACTCTCAAATGCCTCTAATTATCACTCCAGGATCACAATATGACTCCAGACTTCCTTTAGGATGTTATTCCCCCAAACCTCTTTACATTTCTTACAAGCTGGCCAAATTCAATGTTCTTGGGTCTCCCTATACTTCCTTCATGAAGGAGAATCTGATGTAAAGCCCCTAATTTTGAAGAAATCATAGTGTAATGCAAAAATATAGAAAACACATACTTTTACCATATGCAAAAGATTGGCACACAGGGTTACAGGGCTGCAAAAGAGGGAGCAATTATATATGGAGGGGAGAATCATAGAACGTTCTTACAGGAGGTGATGTGACATGGATCTTGAAGGGTGGGTAAGACTCAGAAATGCATTAATATAGAGAAGTGCATTCAGCAGAGCAAAACACAGAGGTAGAACTGGGTGGGAAGTATATGAAGAAGAACATGATTCTATTTGCTTGGACTTTGGCTGTGTTGGAAAGGTAGGTTGGGAAGAACATATGAAGGGCCTTTATTTACAGGCTCACACTTGAATTTTAGTCTGTAGGTGATGATTTTAGAACAGAGGAGTGGCATTATTAGAACATTGTTTCTGAATGCTCAGTCTGGCACCAATATATGATCTTGGGGTAGGGGAAGAAGAAAAGGGAAGAACTCTTAAGTTAGGTGAGTGACAATGGGGACAAAATAGTTAGAAGGGATATGAGGTAGAATCTTCAGGGCAAGGGAGAGGAAGGGCCTAAGATGACTCCCAAGTTTAACTGTGAGTGATTGGGAGGCTTAGGATATTGTGAACACTGTAGAGAAAATTAGAAGTAGTTAGGTGGGGTAATGAACTTAGGACACATTGGGCTGGAGAGATCTCTGGGAAAACCAAGTGGAGACTCCCATCCCACCTCATCCATCCTCAGTACTCTAGACTCCTTTTCAGGTTAAAATGGTTTGGCTTCCTGCCCCACTCCTCCCAGCTAGGATCAGCCCCGCCTTGGTATGCCCAGACCTATCTGACTTGAGGCAGTAAATACTTAAGAGGGTCCTCTGACCCCCTGGGCATATATATTGGGGCATCAATCCTAATAGGCCAACCTAGGGCTGATCATGAGAACTTTGCAGCCCATCTTCAACCCATGTGCTCTGCTTCACAGGACCAGTTTTTGTTTGTCTCCTTTTCAAATTCTTGTCCCCTTTCTTATGTTCTCATTCATGCAGGCCCTCCTGGGACAGAAACTCCTGCTCCCAGGCTATTGCCAGAGTTCTGATATCCAGGGACAGAACCCAGAGGCTGAAAGCTAGTTTTTAAAGGTAACTTCCTGGATTTTGACCATTTTTAAGGCCCATAGGGTTGACTCAATTCTTCTGTCGGCAAGGTCAAATCTTCAGTGCCTGTATCATCCTTAGGGATGGGCCCTGGTTCTCTCCCCACTCTCAGGTGCTACTTCGAATCCAGCACCACATCTCACCAGTGACTTCTAGGAAATGTGAGGTGTCCAACATGTGCATGGCACAGTCTGAATCTTGTACCTATCTGGGACATTTTATGCAAGCATCTTGCATCCTGCCTCCCAAGTTTTGAACATTCCTTTAGATTATCACTCCTCTCTCTCTTCTACCCTGGTTGTCCTCCCACACAACTGGACACCTGACCTTCATGGTACACTGGGTCTTTGGATTGCTGGTGCTGATATTTCCTATATTGATTGTTTTTGCTACTGGTTGCCCCTTGGTTCTGACAGTGTCATCATCCAATTCCATGAGCACTTCCTTCGTGTTTATGGTTTGGGGACTTCAGAAATGAACTGAAACTGGGGAGGGATATGGGAGTATCCAGAGCCTCTGTGACTGACTTAGTCAAACATCTTCAGTTACTTTCTTCTTATTCTGAAGACTTCACATAAGTAAAACCATTCCCGGCTAACACCAAATAAATTTTGCACATGCTGCTTGAATTACTATGTATTTACCCCAGTGTGACTTTCTCACAAATTAATATTTCACTGAAACTATTCCTCTGGATAGGCTGACACCAGCAGCTGTGGAAATTCAACATTTGCTTTGTACAGTGAAACTTTAGGACAGGATTTTTTTTTCACATTTCTCAGATATGTAGCTCATTTGGAAAAAAATAAGCATTCTTGGCAGAATCCATGTGGCATGAGCCAAATATCCCAGCTTGTGTTTCTGTATACTCAGATATAAAGCGATGAGAAAATGCAGTTCTAAATGCCCATTGTATAGCATTGGCATATAAAAGTTAGGATTACCATTTACTGAGTACCTACTATGTGCCAGACATCTTACTATGCTCTGCATCCTCAAAAACACCCAGTGAGTGTGCCAAACCCGGGCCTGTTGGTCTTCTGATCCATACTCTGCCCTGGGTAGGAGGGACTAAACTGGAGGCTGCCTTTCTCAGGCTTAAGGGTGCTCTGGCTTCCTGCTAGATTTGGCCAAATAGAGTCACCAGTGAGAGGTTGGAGGGTGAGGAAAGGAGGAAGGTGGATTATTTCCTTCCTCTCTCTTATCCTCAAGCATCTCCTCCAGTAGTGGCTGCATCTCCATGGTTCCAGATTCCACTATTTGAGTCCTCCATGGTTCCAGATTCTTTCTGGTGACCCTGGCTCCTCCCTTTGCCCCTTCAGTTGCCTTCTGCTTGTTGTTGCTAATCTCTGGTTTACCTCATGGTCCCATCTCATACAATCTTACTCCAACTAATTTCCTCTTTTTAAAGTTCATACCAATTTGAAAAGATCTTTAAATTCTTGACTTTGTCATCTATTGTAGCAGTCTTCAAATCTCAGCTTCTCTATCACTTTCAACCTGTATTTCTATCTTTATCACATGCAACCAGTTCCCTGCATTAAATTTCTTTAGTTGTAAATACTTGAAGCAGTTTCTATTTCTCTGGTTAGAAGCTGGTTGATGGATTGAGGCTGGAATCATTAGCCTCATTTTAAGGATGAGGAAACAGAGGATCAGAGAGGTAAACTAACTTGCTCAGTCTTAAAGACAGGAAATAGTAGAGCTTTGGTTTAAACTCAGGCCTGATCAGTCCTGAAGCTTGTGTCCTTCCCCCTACATACTCCTGTGTTCTGTTTCCTGCTGCCACATGAATGGAGTCTAATTTCTCCTGTATAATCCCTTCATATTCTGGAAAAAGAAAACTCTCATAACCACCTTCTCCAAGATTTTCCCAGATGAAATGTTCTATGTTTCTTCAACTGTTCCTCATGAAAAAGAATTTTGAATTTCCCTAACATTTTGGTTGAGTCCTCTGGATTAGTGCTTTTTAAACTTTAATGTGAAGATTATTATTCAGGACAACTCTGGAGATCATGCATTAAAATTTTTTTAAATTAGACTTTTTTTGGATATAATTTTATATTTAGATGCATTTGCAAGAAATAATGCAGCAATCGCATGTTCCATTTACCCAGTTTCTCCAATGATAAATTCTTGCAAAACTATAGTACAATATCACCACCAGGATGTTGACATGATACACTCAAAATACAGAACATTTCCATCATCAGAAGAATGCCACTGTTGCCCTGTTATTGCTATACTCACTTCCTTTCTGACTCTAATCCCTCCTTAATCCCTGAAACCATTTATTTAATTTATTCACCATTTCTATAATTTTGGCATTTTAAGAATGTTATATAAATAAAGTCATAAAATATGCAACATTTTTGGATTGAGTTTTTCACTCAGTATAATTTTCTGGAGATTTATACCGGTTGTTGTGTACATTAAAAGTCTGTTCTTTTTTCCTTTCTGAGTAGTGTTCTATGGCATGAAAATACCACAGTTGTTTGAACCTTCACCCCTTGAAGGAAATTTGGGTTGTTAACAGTTTTTAGATATTACAAATAAAACTGCTTTAAATATTTGTGTGAGTTTTTGTGTGAATATAAGTCTTCACTTATTTGGAAATAAGTGCCCAGGATTAGTGCAGTTGCTGGGTTTTGTGATAGTTGCAACATCCAGTTTTTTTGAGAAACTACCAAACTGTTTTCCAGAGTAGCTGCTTCATTTTACATTCCCATTAGCAGTGTATGAGTGATCCAGTTTCTCCATATCTTTGTCAACAATTGGTGTTGTCTCTATTTTTCAGTTTACCCATTCTGGTAGATGAGTAGTGGTATCTCATTGTTTTAAATTTGCATTTTCCTAGTGACTAATGATGTTGAATATCTTTTCATGTGCTTATTTGCTACTTCAGTATCTTCTTTGGTGAAATGTCTCTTCATGACTTTATCCCTGTTCTAAATGGATTCTTTGCTTTTTTTTACTGTTGAGTTTTGAGGATTCTTTATATATTCTAGATACTAGTCCCTTTGGCAGATATATGATTTGCACATTTTTTCCCCACTCTCTAGCTTGTCTTTTCATCCTCTTAACCCAGAAAAAATGTTTTTAATTTTGATGAAGTCCAGGTTATCAATTTTCCTTGTTATGCATTGTGATTTTGGTGTCAAGTCTAAGAATTCTTTGCCTAGTGCTAGATCCCAAAGATTTTCTCCTATTTTTTTTCTAAAAGTTTTGTAGTTTTATGTTTTACATGTGGTCTCTGATCTACTCTGAGTAAATTTTTATGTAAGATGTAAGGCTTAGGTCAAAGTTCACTTTCTTTCCTATGGCTGTCCAGTTTCTCCAGCACCATTTGTTGAAAAGGCATTTTCCTCCAATGAATTGCAAAGCACCTTTGTCAAAAATCAGTTGGGCATATTTGCATGGGTCTATTTCTGGGTTATCTATTCTGCTCCATAGATCTATGTTTCTATCTTTCAGAAGTAACATACAGTCTTGACTGATGTAGCTGTACACTAGTAAGTTTTGAAATTGGGAGGACTTATTCCTCCCACTTTATTCTTTTTTTTTCTTTTCACACACACACACTGTATTTTATTTTTACAAGAGATAAATAGACTGACACCAAGCATTGTACATGGATGACCACAACAAAAGCAACAATGATTGCAATTACCTAACATGAAACACACTCATACTATATCATAATATTGACATTCAGTCCAGTAATCCTCCACTGTAACAGCTCCTTTACTTTGCAGTGAAAATTGATTTGTATATTCTTTGCCTCTGAGTCCTTGTGGGATTTTTTTTTAATTCAAACAGAAAGTCACAAAAATTATACTCATCCTCATCAGTTCACTCAGTCCCATGTAATTAATTTTTTTTTATCTTGATCTTTTGTTAGCACTTTTATGAGTTCATCAGTTTTTCATTAGAGTTCTGAAAATGCTTATTCATTCATTTCAGCAGTACAGTCAGTTACCAGAAACCTGTACTTGTCAGAGTCTTTTCCATTAATTTCTTGAAGATGAAACCCTTTTATAGGAACATATTTGCAAAAGCATCAGAGTACACCCAGAACTGTCTGTAAATGACAAAAGACTTAAAAATGACCACGGTTAAAGATTTGATGAAAGTTCATAATAATACAGTTGACAAGAAAATTAGTTATTTCTGAGATATACATTTTAAAGTAATAACTAGGATTATGACTTATAACATTATACCAGAACATATAAGATTTTTAGAAATTTCATGTAATGTCTGAAACATTTATATTAACATATTTCCATACAAATAACCCAATGAAAGTTTAGTATTAGTTGTTTTGTTTGTTTGTGTTTTTATACTGCAGGTTCTTATTAGGCATCAATTTTATACACATCAGTGTATACATGTCAATCCCAATCGCCCAATTCAGCACACCACCATCCCCACCCCACCGCAGTTTTCCCCCCTTGGTGTCCATATGTCCATTCTCTACATCTGTGTCTCAACTTCTGCCCTGCAAACTGGCTCATCTGTACCATTTTTCTAGGTTCCACATATATGCGTCAATATATGATATTTGTTTTTCTCTTTCTGACTTACTTCACTCTGTATGACAGTCTCTAGATCCATCCACATCTCAACAAATGACTCAATTTCTTTCCTTTTTATGGCTGAGTAATATTCCATTGTATATATGTACCACAACTTCTTTATCCATTCGTCTGTTGATGGGCATTTAGGTTGCTTCCATGACCTGGCTATTGTGAATAGTGCTGCAATGAACATTCGGGTGCATGTGTCTTTTTTTTTTTTTTTTTTCTTTTTAAACGTTGGGTTTATTTATTTATTTATGGCTGTGTTGGGTCTTCGTTTCTTTCTGTGTGAGTGCTTTCTCTATTTGCGGCAAGTGGGGGCCACTCTTCATCGCGGTGCACGGGCCTCTCATTATCGCGGATTCTTCTGTTGCGGAGCACAGGCTCAAGATGCACAGGCTCAGTAATTGTGGCTCATGGGCCTAGTTGCTCCGCGGCATGTGGGATCTTCCCAGACCAGGGCTCGAACCCATGTCCCCTGCATTGGCAGGCAGATTCTCAACCACTGCGCACCAGGGAAGCCCTGCATGTGTCTTTTTGAATTATGGTTTTCTCTGGGTATATGTCCAGAAGTGGGATTGCTGGGTCATATGGTAATTCTATTTTTAGTTTTTTAAGGAACCTCCATATTGTTCTCCATAGTGGCTGTATCAATTTACATTTCCACCAACAGTGCAAGAGGGTTCCCTTTTCTCCACACCCTCTTCAGCATTTGTTGTTTGTAGATTTTCTGATGATGCCCATTCTAACTGGTGTGAGGTGATACCTCATTGTAGTTTTGATTTGCATTTCTCTAATAATTAGTGATGTTGAGCATCTTTTCATGTGCTTCGTGGCCGTCTGTATGTCTTCTTTGGAGAAATGTCTATTTAGGTCTTCTGCCCATTTTTGGATTGGGGTGTTTGTTTCCTTAATATTGAGCTGAATGAGCTGTTTATATATTTTGGAGATTAATCCTTTGTCCGTTGATTCGTTTGCAAATATTTTCTCCCATTCTGAGGGTTGTCTTTTCGTCTTGCTTATGGTTTCCTTTGCTGTGCAAAAGCTTTGAAGTTTCATTAGGTCCCATTGGTTTATTTTTGTTTTTATTTCCATTACTCTAGGAGGTGGATCAAAAAAGATCTTGCTGTGATTTATGTCAAAGAGTGTTCTTCCTATGTTTTCCTCTAAGAGTTTTATAGTGTCCAGTCTTATATTTAGGTCTCTAATCCATTTTGAGTTTATTTTTGTGTATGGTGTTAGGGAGTATTCTAATTTCATTCTTTTACATGTAGCTGTCCAGTTTTCCCAGCACCACTTATTGAAGAGACTGTCTTTTCTCCATTGTATATCTTTGCCTCCTTTGTCATAGATTAGTTGACCATAGGTGCGTGGGTTTATCTCTGGACTTTCTATCCTGTTCCGTTGATCTGTATTTCTGTTTTGTGCCAGACCATACAGTTTTGATGACTGTAGCTTTGTGGTATAGTCTGAAGTCAGGGAGTCTGATTCCTCCAGCTCCTTTTTTTCCCCTCAAGGCTGCTTTGGCTATTCGGGGTCTTTTGTGTCTCCATACAAATTTTAAGATGATTTGTTCTAGCTCCATAAAAAATGCCATTGGTAATTTGATAGGGATTGCATTGAATCTGTAGATTGCTTTGGGTAGTAGAGTCATTTTCACAATGCTGATTCTTCCAATCCAAGAACATGGTATATCTCTCCATCTATTGGTATCGTCTTTAATTTCTTTCATCAGTGTCTTATAGTTTTCTGCATACAGGTCTTTTGTCTCCCCAGGTAGGTTTATTCCTAGGTATTTTATTCTTTTTGTTGCAATGGTAAATGGGAGTGTTTCCATAATTTCTCTTTCAGATTTTTCATCATTAGTGTATAGGAATGCAAGAGATTTCTGTGCATTAATTTTGTATCCTGCAACTTTACCATATTCATTAATTAGCTCTAGCAGTTTTCTGGTGGCAGTTTTAGGATTCTCTATGTATAGTATCATGTCATCTGCAAACAGTGACAGTTTTACTTCTTCTTTTCCAATTTGTATTCCTTTTATTGCTTTTTCTTCTCTGATTGCCGTGGCTAGGACTTCCAGAACTATGTTGAATAATAGTGGTGAGAGTGGACATCCTTGTCTTGTTCCTGATCTTAGAGGAAATGCTTTCAGTTTTTCACCATTGAGAATGATGTTTGCTGTGGGTTTGTCATATATGGCCTTTATTATGTTGAGGTAGGTTCCCTCTATGCCCACTCTCTGAAGAGCTTTTATCATAAATTGGTGTTGAATTTTGTCAAAAGCTTTTTCTGCATCTATTGAGATGATCATATGGTTTTCATTCTTCAATTTGTTAATATAGTGTATCACATTGATTGATTTGCATATATTGAAGAATCCTTGCATCCCTGGGATAAATCCCACTTGATCGTGGTGTATGATCCTTTTAATGTGTTGTTGGATTCTGTTTGCTAGTATTTTGTTGAGGATTTTTGCATCTATATTCATCAGTGATATTGGTCTGTAATTTTCTTTTTTTGTAGTATCTTTGTCTGGTTTTGGTATTAGGGTGATGGTGGCCTCATAGAATGAGTTTGGGAGTGTTCCTTCCTCTGCAATTTTTTGGAAGACTTTGAGAATGATAGGTGTTAGCTCTTCTCTAAATGTTTGATAGAATTCACCTGTGAAGCCATCTGGTCCTGGACTTTTGTTTGTTGGAAGATTTTTAATCACAGTTTCAATTTCATTACTTGTGATTGGTCTGTTGATATTTTCTGTTTCTTCCTGGTTCAGTCTTGGAAGGTTATACCTTTCTAAGAATGTGTCCATTTCTTCCGTGTTGTCCATTTTATTGGCATAGAGTTGCTTGTAGTAGTCTCTTAGGATGCTTTGTATTTCTGTGGTGTCTGTTGTAACTTCTCCTTTTTCATTTCTGATTTTATTGATTTGAGTCCTCTCCCTCTTTTTTTGATGAGTCTGGCTAATGGCTTATCAATTTTGTTTATCTTCTCAAAGAACCAGCTTTCAGTTTTATTGATCTTTGCTATTGTTTTCTTTGTTTCTATTTCATTTATTTCCGTTCTGATCTTTATGATTTCTTTCCTTCTGCTAACTTTGGGTTTTGTTTGTTCTTCTTTCTCTAGTTCCTTTAGGTGTAAGGTTAGATTGTTTACTTGAGATTTTTCTTGTTTCTTGAGGTAGGCTTGTATAGCTATAAACTTCCCTCTTAGAACTGCTTTTGCTGCATCCCATAGGTTTTGGGTCATCGTGTGTTCATTATCATTTGGCTCTAGGTATTTTTTGATTTCCTCTTTGATTTCTTTAGTGATCTCTTGGTTATTTAGTAACGTATTGTTTAGTCTCCATATGTTTGTGCTTTTTACGTTTTTATCCCTGTAATTCATTTCTAATCTCATAGTGTTGTGGTCAGAAAAGATGCTTGATATGATTTCACTTTTCTTAAATTTACTGAGGCTTGATTTGTGACCCAAGATGTGATCTATCCTGGAGAATGTTCCATGTGCACTTGAGAAGAAAGTGTAATCTGCTGTTTTTGGATGGAATGTCCTATAAATATCAATTAAATCTATCTGGTCTATTGTGTCATTTAAAGCTTCTGTTTTCTTATTTATTTTCATTTTGGATGATCTGTCCATTGGTGTAAGTGAGGTGTTAAAGGCCCCCACTATTATTGTGTTACTGTCAATTTCCTCTTTTATAGCTGTTAGCAGTTGCCTTATGTATTGAGGTGCTCCTATATTGGGTGCATATATATTTATAATTGTTATATCTTCTTCTTGGATTGATCCCTTGATCATTATGTAGTGTCCTTCCTTGTCTCTTGTAACATTCTTTATTTTAAAGTCTATTTTATCTGATATGAGTATAGCTACTCCAGCTTTATTTTGATTTCCATTTGCATGGAATATCTTTTTCCATCCCCTCACTTTCAGTCTGAATGTGTCCCTAGGTCTGAAGTGGGTCTCTTGTAGACAGCATATATATGGGTCTTGTTTTTGTATCCATTCAGCAAGCCTGTGTCTTTTGGTTGGAGCATTTAATCCATTCACGTTTAAGGTAATTATCAAAATGTATGTTCCTATGACCATTTTCTTAATTGTTTTGGGTTTGCTTTTGTGGGTCCTTTTCTTCTCTTGTGTTTCCCACTTAGGGAAGTTCCTTTAGCATTTGTTGTAGAGCTGGTTTGGTGGTGCTGAATTCTCTTAGCTTTTGCTTGTCTGTAAAGCTTTTGATTTCTCCATCAAATCTAAATGAGATCCTTGCCGGGTGGAGTAATCTTAGTTGTAGGTTCTTCCCTTTCATCACTTTAAGTATCTCATGCCACTCCCTTCTGGCTTGTAGAGTTTCTGCTGAGAAATCAGCTGTTAACTTTATGGGAGTTCCCTTGTATGTTATTTGTCATTTTTCCCTTGCTGATTTCAATAATTTTTCTTTGTCTTTAATTTTTGCCACTTTGATTACTATGTGTCTCGGCGTGTTTCTCCTTGGGTTTATCCTGTATGGGACTCTCTGCACTTCCTGGACTTGGGTGGCTATTTCCTTTCCCATGTTAGGGAAGTTTTTGACTATAATCTCTTCAAATATTTTCTTGGGTCCTTTCTCTCTCTCTTCTCCTTCTGGGACCCCTATAATGCGAATGTTGTTGCATTTAATGTTGTCCCAGAGGTCTCTTAGGCTGTCTTCATTTCTTTTCATTCTTTTTTCTTTAGTCTGTTCCACAGCAGTGAATTCCACCATTCTGTCTTCCAGGTCACTTATCCATTCTTCTCCCTCAGTTATTCTGCTATTGATTCCTTCTAGTGTAGTTTTCATTTCAGTTATTGTATTGATCATCTCTGTTTGTTTGTTCTTTAATTCTTCTAGGTCTTTGTTAATCATTTCTTGCATCTTCTGGATCTTTGCCTCCATTCTTATTCCGAGGTCCTGGATCATCTTCGCTATCATTATTCTGAATTCTTTTTCTGGAAGGTTGCCTATCTCCACTTCATTTAGTTGTTTTTCTGGGGTTTTTTCTTGTTCCTTCATCTGGTATATAGCCCTCTGCCTTTTCATCTTGTCTATCTTTCTGTAAATGTGGTTTTTGTTCCAGAGGCTGCAGGATTGTAGTTTTTCTTGCTTCTGCTCTCTGCCCTCTGGTGGTTGAGGCTATCTAAGAGGCTTGATGGGAGGCTCTGGTGGTGGGTAGAGCTGACTGTTGCTGTGGTGGTCAGAGCTCTGTAAAACTTTAATCCACTTGACTGTTGATGGGTGGGGCTGGGTTCCCTCCCTGTTGGTTGTTTTGCCTGAGGCAACCCAACACTGGAGCCTACCTGGGCTCTTTGGTGGGGCTAATGGCAGACTCTGGGAGGGCTCAGGCCAAGGAGTACTTCCCAGAACCTCTGCTGCCAGTGTCCTTGCCCCCACAGTGAAACAGAGCCAGCCCCCACCTCTGCAGGAGACCCTCCAACACTAGCAGGTAGGTCTGGTTCAGTCTCCCCCAGGGTCACTGCTCCTTCCCCCGGGTCCCGATGCACACACTATTCCACGTGTGCCCTCCAAGAGTGGGGCCTCTGTTTCCCCCAGTCCTGTCGAAGTCCTGCAATCAGTTCCCACTAGGCTTCAAAGTCTGATTCTCTATGAATTCCTCCTCCTGTTGCTGGACCCCCAGGTTGGGAAGCCTGACATGGGGCTCAGAACCTTCACTCCAGTGGGTGGACTTCTGTGGTATAAGTGTTCGCCAGTCTGTGAGTCACCCACCCAGCAGTTATGGGATTTGATTTTACTCTGATTGCGCCCCTCCTACCGTCTCACTGTGGCTTCTCCTCTGTCCTTGGACGTGGGGTATCCTCCTTGGTGAAGTCCAGTGTCTTCCTCTCGATGATTGTCTAGCAGCCAGTTGTGATTCTGGTGCTCTCGCAAGAGGGAGTGAGAGCAAGTCCTTCTGCTCCGCCATCTTGGTTAGTCCCTCCCACTTTATTCTTTTTAAACTTATTTTATCCATTCTAGTTCCATTGCATTTTTATATCAATTTTAGCATAATCTTATTTATATCTACAAGAAATCTTGCCGGTTTTTTCATTTTGTTTTGTTGGTTTTGGTTTTGTTTTGGCTGGGATTTCAATAAGAATTGCATTATACTTTATATCACTTTGGGGAAAATTAGTATCTTCACTATGTTGAGCCTTTCAATCCACAGCCATGGTCCCCTTTCATTTATTTAGATCTTTGATTTATCTCAATAGCATTATGTAGTTTTCAGCATTCAAGTTCTGATTATGTTATGTTACATTTATATCTAAGTGTTTCATTTTTTGAGCAATTGTAAATGGTATTGTATTTTTAATTTCAGTGTCCACATGTTCATTACTAACATATAGAAATAAACTTGATTTTTGTATATTTTCTCTGTTTATCTTGCCTGTGACCTTGCTGAACTCACTTATTAGTTTTAGGGGTTTGTTTCTGTTGTTTGCTTTTTTTTTTTGTTTTGGGTTTTTAGATTCCTTGGTATGGTCTATGTAGACCATCATGTCATCTGCAAATAGGGACAGTTCTGTTTCTTCTTTCTGATCTGTATCTGATCTATACCTAAGGATCTATAGCTATAGCTCAGTCTGCTTTCAAGATTTCTTTCTTTGTTTTCAATTTTCAGAAGTTTAATTAAAATGCGTTTTGGCATGACTTTCTCTTTTTTTTGATAACAGCTATTTTTATTTATTTGTTTATTGATGTTTAAATTTTTTTTAGAGTATAGTTGATTTACAATGTTGTGTTAGTTTCAGTTGTACAGCAATGTGAATCAGTTATATATATACATATATCCACTCTTTTTTAGATTCTTTTCCCATATAGACCATTACACAGTATTGAGTAGAGTTCCCTGTAATATACAGTAGGTCCTTATTAGTTATCTGTTTCATATATAGTCGTGTGTATATGTCAATCCCAATCTCTCAATTTTCCCCTCCCACCCCTTTCCCCCTGGTAAGTTTGTTTTCTACATCTGTGACTCTATTTCTGTTTTGTAAATAAGGTCATTTGTACCTTTTGTTTTTTTAGATTCCACATATATGTGATATCAAATGATATCTGTCTTTCTCTGTCTGACTAACTTCACTCAGTATGACAATCTCTATGCCCATCCGTGTTGCTGCAAGTGACATTAGTTTGTTCTTTTTATGGCTGAGTAATATTCCATGCTATATATGTACACATCTTCCTTATCCATTCCTCTGTTGATGGATATTTAGGTTGCTTCCATGTCCTGGCTATTGTAACTAGTGCCGCAGTGAGCATTGGGGTGCGTGTATCTTTTTGAATTATGGTTTTCTCTGGATATATGCTCAGGAGTGGGATTGCTGGATCATATGGTAGCTCTGTTTTTCATTTTCTAAGGAACCTCCATACTGTTCTCCATAGTGACTGTACCAATTTACATTGCCACCAACAGTGTAGGAGGGTTCTCTTTTCTCCACACCCTCTCCAGCATTTATTGGTTGTAGATTTTTTGATGATAGGCATTCTGACCAGTGTGAGGTGTAGTTTTGATTTGCATTTCTCTAATAATTAGTGATGTTGAGCATCTTTTCATGTGCTTTTTGGCCATCTGTATGTCTTCTTCTGAGAAATGTCTATTTAGATCTTCTCCCCATTTTTTAATTGGATTGTTTGTTTTTGATATGGAGCTGTATTACCTGTTTGTATATTTTGGAGATTAATCCCATGTTGGTTGCTTCATTTGAAAATATTGTCTCCCATTCTGAGGGTTGTCTTCATTTTGCTTATGGATTCCTTTGCAGTGCAAAAGCTTTTAAGTTTAATTAGGTCCATTGGTTTATTTTTGTTTTTATTTTCATTACTCCAGGAGGTGGATCAAAAAGAATCTTGATGCAACTTATATCAGAGAGTGTTCTGCCTATGTTTTCCTCTAAGAGTTTCATAGTATCTGGCCTTACATTTAGGTCTTTAATCCATTTTGAGCTTATTTTTATGTATGGTATTAGGGAATATTCTAATTTCATTCTTTTCCATGTAGCTGTCCTGTTTTCCCACCACCACTTATTGAAGAGACTGTCTTTTCTCCATTGTATATTCTTGCCTCCTTTGTCATAGATTAGGTAACCATAGGTGCGTGGGTTTATCTCTGGACTTTCTATCCTGTTCCGTTGATCTGTATTTCTGTTTTGTGCCAGACCATACAGTTTTGATGACTGTAGCTTTGTGGTATAGTCTGAAGTCAGGGAGCCTGATTCCTCAGCTCCGTTTTTCTTTCTTAAGATTGCTTTGCTACTTGGGATCTTTTGTGTTTCCATACAAATTGTAAAAATTTTTGTTCTAATTCTGCGAAAAATACCATTGGCAATTTGATAGGGATTGCATTGAATCTGTAGATTGCATTGGGTAGAATAGTCATTTTGACAATGTTGATTCTTCCAATCTAAGAACATGGTATATCTCTCCATCTGTTTGCATTATCTTTGATTACTTTCATCAGTATCTTATTGTTTTCTAAGTATAGGTATTTTGCCTCCTCAGGTAGGTTTATTCCTAGGTATTTTATTCTTTTTGATGCAATGGTAAATGGGATTGTTTCCTTAATTTCTCTTTCTGATCTTTTGTTGTGGTGTATAGGAATGCAAGAGATTTCTGTGTATTAATTTTTTATCCTGCGACTTTACCGAATTCACTGACAAGCTCTGGTAGTTTTCTGGTAGCATCTTTAGGATTTTCTGTATATAGTATCATGTCATCTGCAAACAGTGACAGTTTTACTTCTTCTTTTCCAGTTTGTATTCCTTTTATTTCTTTTTCTTCTTTGATTGCCATGGATTGGACTTCCAAAACTATGTTGAAAAGAAGTGGCGAGAGTGGACATCCTTGTCTTATTCCTGATCTTAGAGGAAATGCTTTCAGTTTTTCACCATTGAGAATTATGTTGCTGTGGGTTTGTCATATATGCCCTTTATTATTTTGAGGTAAGTTCCCTCTATGTCCATTTTCTGGAGAGTTTTTTTTAACATAAATGGATGTTGAATTTTGTCAAAAGCTTTTTCTGAATCTATTGAGATGATCATATGGTTTTTATTCTTTGGTTTGTTCATGTGAGGTATCACATTGATTGATTTGCATATATTGAAGAATCCTTGCATCCCTGGGATAAATCCCACTTGATCATGGTGTATTATCATTTTAATGTGTGGTTAGATTTGGTTTGCTAGTATTTTGTTAAGCATTTTTACATTTACGTTCATCAGTGATATTGGCATGTAATTTTCTTCTTTTGTGATATCTCTGTCTGGTTTTGGTAACAGGGTGATGGTGGCCTCATAAATTAGCTTGGGAGTGTTCCTTCCTCTGCAATTCTTTTGGAAGAGTTTCAGAAGGATGGGTGTTAGCTCTTCTCTAAATGTTTGATAGAATTCACCTGCGAAGCCATCTGGTCCTGGATTTTTGTTTGTTGGAAGTTGTTTTAATAACAGTTTCAGTTTCAGTACTTGTGATTGATCTGTTCATATCTTCTATTTCTTCCTGGTTCGGTGTTGGAAGGTTGTACTTTTCTAAGAATTTGTCCATTTCTTCTAGGTTGTCCATTTTATTGGCATATAGTTGCCTGTATATAGTAGTCTCTTATGGTCCTTTGTATTTCTGTGGTGTCAGTTGTAACTTTTCCTTTTTCATTTATAATTTTATTGATTTGAGTCCTCTTTTTTTCTTGATAAGTCTGGCTAAATGTTAACAATTTTGTTTATCTTCTCAAAGAACCACCTTTTATTTTCATTGATCTTTTGTCTTGTTTTCTTTGTCTCTGTTTCATTTATTTCTGCTCTGATTTTTATGATTTAATTCCTTCTACCAACTTTGGGTTTTGTTCTTTTTCTCTGCTTTAGGTGCAAGGTTAGGTTGTTTATTTGAGATTTTTCTTGTTTCTTGAGGTAAAATTGTATTGCTGTAAACTTCTCTCTTAGAACTGCTTTTGCCATGGTGTCCCATAGGTTCTGTTTATTTTTAAAAATAAATTATTTAATTCATTTTTGGCTGTGTTGGGTCTTTGTTGCAGGCTCTCTCTGGTTGCAGTGAGCAGGGGCTATTCTTCATTGCAGTGTGTGAGCTTCTCATTGTGGTGGCTTCTCTTGTTGTGGAGCATGGGCTCTAGGCAAATGGGCTTCAGTAGTTGCAGCACGTGGGCTCAGTAGTTGTGGCTTGCAGACTCTAGTGTGCAGGCTCAGTAGTTGTGGCACATGGGTTTAGTTGCTCCATGGTATGTGGGATCTTCCCAGACCAGGGATCGAGCCCATGTCCCCTGCATTGGCAAGCAGATTCTTAACCACTGTGCCACCAGGGAAGTCCCATGTCCCATAGGTTTTTAATTATTGTTTTCATTGTCATTTTTCTCTAGGTAATTTTGGATTTTCTCTTTGATTTCTTCAGTGATTCATTGGTTGTTTAGTAACATACTGTTTAGGCTCCATGTGTTTCTGTCTTTTACAGTTTTTTCCTGTAATTGATTTCTAATCTCATAGCATTGTGGTCAGAAAAGATGCTTGATATGATTTCAATTTTCTTAAATTTACCAAGGCTTGATTTGTGACCCAAGATGTGATCTGTCCTGGAGAATGTTTCATGTGCACTTGAGAAAAAAGTGTATTCTGCTGCTTTTGGATGGAATGTCTTATAAATATCAATTAAGTCCATCTGGTCTAATGTGTCATTTAAGGGTTGTATTTCCTTCTTCATTTTCTGTCTGGATGATCTGTCCTTTGGTGTAAGAGGGGAGTTAAAGTCCCCCACTGTTACTGTGTTACTGTTGACTTACCCTTTTATGGCTGTTAGCAATTGTCTTATATATTCAGGTGATCCTATGTTGGGTGCATATATATTAGAATTGCTATGTCTTTTTCTTGCATTGAACCCTTGATCATTATGTCATGTCCTTCCTTGTCTCTTGTAACAGTCTTTATTTTAAAGTCTATTTTGTCTGAAATGAGTATTGGTACTCCAGCTTTCTTTTGATTTCCATTTGCATGGAATATCTTTTTCCATCCCCTCACTTTCAGTCTGTATGTGTCCCTAGGTCTGAAGTGGGTCTCTTGTAGACAGCATATATATGGTTCTTATTGTTGTATCCATTCAGCGAGTCTGTGTCTTTTGGTTGGAGAATTTAATCCATTTACATTTAAGATAATTATTGATATGCATATTACTATCACCATTTTCTTAATTGTTTTGGGTTTGTTTTTGCAGGTCTTTTTTCTTTCCTTCCTCTTTTGTTCTTTGCTCTCTTCTCTTTTGGTTTGATGACCATCTTTAGTGCTGTGTTTGGGTTGCTTTTTCTTTTTTGTGTGTGTATCTATTGTAGTTTTTTGGTTTGCATTTCCCAAGAGTTTTTTTTTAAATTAATTAATTAATTTATTTTTGGCTGTGTTGGGTCTTTGTTGCTGTGCACAGGCTTTCTCTAGTTGCGGTGAGCAGGGGCTACTCTTCATTGCAGTACATGAGCTTCTTATTGTGGTGGCTTCTCTTATTGCAGAGCACGGGCTCTAGGCACACGGGCTTCAGTAGTTGTGGCATGCAGGTTAAGTAGTTGTGGTTCATGGGCTGTAGAGCACAGGCTCAGTAGTTGTGGCACATAGGCTTAGTTGCTCTGTGGCATGTGGTATCTTCCTAGACCAGGACTCAAACCCATGTCTCCTCCATTGGCAGGCGGATTCTTAACCACTGTGCCACAAAGGAAGTCCCTCCCATGAGGTTTTAATATAACAGTCTTTATTTATACAAAGTTGTTTTAAGTTGCTGGTCTCTTAATTTCAAATGCAATTCCCATTTCCTGCATTTGTACTCTTGTCTTCTTACTGTTGCTGGTTTTGATATCATATTTGTGTATCGATGATTTCCTGCTGTTACTGTGTGTTTGCTTTTACCAGTGAGCTTTCCCATTTGTGATTTTCTTGTTTCTACTTGTGTCCTCTTTTTTTTTCTCTGCCTAGAGAAGTTACTGTTTCATTCGTCATAAAGCTGGTTTGGTGATCCTGAAGTCTCTTAGCTTTTACTTGTCTGTAAAGCTTTTGATTTCTCTGTTGAATCTGAATGAGAGCCTTGCCGGGTAGAGTATTCTTGGTTATATTTTTTCCCTTTCATCACTTTAAATAAATTATGGCACTCCCTTCTGGCCTGCAGAGTTTCTGCTGAAAAGTCAGCTGATAACCTTATGGGGATTCCCTTATATGTTATTTGTTGCTTTTCCCTTGTTGCTTTTAATGTTTTGTCTTTGTATTTAATTTTTGTTAGTTTGATTACTATGTGTCTCAGCATGTTTATCCTTGGGTTTATCCTGTATGGGACTCCCTACACTTCCTGGACTTGGGTGATTATTTCCTTTCCCATGTTAGGGAATTTTTTGGCTATAATCTCTTCAAATATTTTCTCAGGCCCTTCTTTCTCTCTTCTTCCTTGGGACCCCTATAATTCGAATGTTGATGTATTTAATGTTGTCCCAGAGGTCTCTGAGACAGCCTTCATTTCATTCTTTTTTCTTCATTCTGTTCTGTGGCAGTGATTTCCACCATTGTATCTTCCTGCTCACTTATCCATTCTTCTGCCTCAGTTATTCTGCTATTGATTCCTTCTAGTGTATTTTTCATTTTAGTTATTGTATTGTTCCTCTCTGTTTGTTCTTTAGTTATTCTAGGTCTTTGTTAAACATTTCTTGTATCTTCTTGATCCATGCCTCCATTCTTTTTCTGAGATATTGGATCATCTTTACTATCATTACTCTGAATTCTTTTTCAGATAGATTGCCTATCTTCTCTTCATTTAGTTGTTCTTGTAGGTTTTTACCTAGCTCCTTCGTCTGCAACATATTCCTCTGTCATCTCATTTTCTCTAACTTATTGTGTTGTGGTCTCCTTTCCACAGGTGGTAGGATCATAGTTCCTCTTGCTTCTGGTGTCTGCCTCCTGGTGGGTGAGTTTGGTTCAGGGACTTGTGCAGGCTTTCTGGTGGGAGGGCCAGGTTCCTGCCTCTGTTGGGTGGAGCTGGGTCTTGTCCCTCTGGTGGGCTGGGCCATGTCAAGCAGTGTGTTTTGGTGTGTCTGTGAGCTTATTATGACTTTAGGCAGCCTGTCTGCTGATGGGTGGTGCTGTGTTCCTCTCTTGTTGGTTGTTTGCCCTGAGTTGTTCCAGCACTGGAGCCTGCAGGCTGTTGGGTGGAGCCAGTTGTTGGTGCCAAATTGGGGACTTCCAGGAGAGCACATGCCAATTAATATTCCCTGGGGCCTCTGCTACCAGTCCCCTTGCCACACAGTGAGCTACTGCCAATGCCTGGTTCCCCAGGAGGCCCTCCAAGACCCCTAGGTAGGTGTAACCCAGGTTCCTATGGAGGTACTGCTTTGTGTTGACACCTTGTGTGTGCCCTCCAAGAGTGGAGTCTCTGTTTCCCTCAGCCCTGTGGAGCTCCTGCACTCAAGCCCTGCTGGCCTTCAAGGTTAAATGCTCTGGGGGTTCTCCCTCCTGATGCCAGACCCTCAAACTGTCTTGGAGAGCTGTTTTTATATGGGAAGGTCCTTATGTAGCCTTCGTTGGTTATATATATATATATATATATATATATATAAATTTTTTTTGGTCCAAGGTCTGGTTTTAGTATGGATGACTGCCATGTCTTTCCTCAGTGTATGCTGGCTGTTATCTCCCTGAATAAGAGGTTTGACTGGTGTTGTCATGGCCAGATCCTGCCCTGGATATGGAGTGCAGCCTCCCCTTTGCTCTGTGATTGTCACTGCCCTGTCAGGGGTGTGGTCTGCTCCCTACTTGTTGGAGTAGAGGACCCCAGATCTGTTTCTCAGCTGTGATTCTGATCTTCGGTGTGAGGTAGGTGGGATTGGAGCACTCCCAGTGGGAGAGAATCCACTGAATATTCCTCCTCTGTAGCTGTTTACCTGTGAGTGTGCTCTGTTGTGTCCCCTTTCATTCGTTGTGTGGGCACACAAGGTACATTGTTGTTGGCACTGCTCTCGGTCCTACCTTAACTGTGGGTATGCCGTCAATAGGCCCTGGTGATTCTCATGTGTTGTTTTCACCAGGCCACCATCACAGATCCACTGAGGTCAGGTCTCAGGACTGCAGTAACTGTGTACCTGGACCTGCTATGGAGGCAGCTCAGACTCTGGCCTTGCCCATCCCCTGTATGTGCCCATAAAGCCCACAGGTCCTAAAGCCAGACCCGTCTCAGCTGCAGGAGCACTTGTCCATTTGGATGTTCTGCAGACACTGAATTTAGGAAGCTGTCTGTGGAGGTCTAACTCCGCAATTTGCACAACCACAAGGAGAGATTTCAGCTCTTCTTCCTTAGTCACAGAACCCCTGGGGCTCAGCTGCTGTTTCAGCCCCACCTCTGAGTGTGGGCCACCCACCAGCCTCTGCTCCCGAGGCTGCCAGAGCACACGATCCTGTCAGGTGGGAGGGACCCGAGGAAGCAATCCAGGTGAGTGGGCCGCCCAGGCGATTGGGGCAAGCAAATTACCCAGGCGGAGTGGGGGCAGAGGAGGCAATGGCCGGAGATGTGTGAGCCTGATCCGGCGTGAGCCCTCCCTAGTGCCTGTGGAGGCAGGGCCGGCACATGAGGAGAGAGGCTACAATGGCGACCCTGCCCTTTGCACGTCACTCAACAATGGTGCTTTTCTTCTATCGTGGTCCAGGCTTCCTCCAGGAGCATTCCAGGTTGCAGAGCTCCTCACTCCCATCCCCTCAGGCTGTCTCCTCACAGCCAACAGCAGTGCCCTACCCGGGTCTGCTCCCCAAACCCCACGTTTTAGCACCCAGCCCCCATCCACACTGATGGACACATGTCTCAGGCTGGGGCATGCAGGGCTGTGGCATGGACCGTCTGGGTAGGTCTCAGTCTGTCCTTCCTGCCACAGACCGGTTGCTGTGCTCTCCTCCAAGCCCCCGAAGCTCCCCTTGTGTCCCAGGTGATCTCCTCACTGGTGAGGGGGCTTCCCCAGATGCAAGAAGCTCTCCTCATCTTCAGCTCCCTGCTAGGGGTGCAGGTCCCATCCTGCTTCCTCTCCTCTTCCTTTTCCCTTCTTCTTTCTTTCATCTTACCTGGTTACACAGGGATTCTTTTTGCACTTTTAGGTGTCTGAGGCGGTCTGCTAGTGTTCAGCAGGTGTTCTGTGAGAACTGTTTCATTTGTAGATGTTTTCTTAATGCATTTGTGGGAGAGATGAACTCCACGTCCTTCTACTCCTCTGCCATCTTGATCCTTCGGATTGGCATGTATTTCTTTGAGTTTATCCTTTTGAGATTTGGTCAGCTTCTCATATCTATAGATTTTTATCTCTTCCTAAATAGGGGAATTTTACAGATATTATTTCTTAATTTTTTAAAACACTTTTTCATTTCTGCCTTTTTCCTCTCCTTCTTTGATTCTAATGACACGAATGTTAGATCTTTTGTTATAGTCTCACAGGCCCCTAAGGCTCTGTTCAATTTTTTTTAAATCTATTTTCTCCCTATTGCCCAACTGAGTAGGTTCTATTGTACTACCTTCCAGTTCACTGATTCTTTCCTTTGTCCTTTCCACTCTACTGTTGATCTCATTTACTTAGTTTTTAATTTTGGTTATATTTTTCAATCCTAAAATTTTCATTTTTTTTCTTTATATCTTCCATTTCTTTGTTAAGGCTTTCTATTTCTTTGCTGAGGCATTCCATTTTTTAAAATTCATTTCAAGCATATTCATTATTGCTGTTAGAAGTGTTTTTTATCATGACTGCTTTAGAATCCTTGTCAGATAGTTCTAACATCTCTGTCATCTTGGTGTTGGCATCTATTGACTGGCTTCTTATTACTGTTGGGTGAGAATGAGAGTTCCAGATCCCATGTGGTCTCCACTGACATGATGTTGGTGATGGTGGGGCTTCTAACCACTGAGGTTGGTGAAAGTCCTGACTCTTCACTAGGCCTCCTATTACACTACTCCAGCAGGGAGGGAGAGGAGCTGGGTGGGGGTGAAGTCCAGGCGTCCTGTGTGTTCTCCACTGATATTGCCAGGAAGAATGGCTCATTACCAGCTGTCTGGGATGAAAGTTCCCTTCCCTACTTGGTCTTCTCTAATGCCACTCTGATGGGGACATTGGGGTGTCTTCTTTTAGTCTCTTGAGGATGGAAGTCTAGGCTCCCCACTCAGCCTTTGCTGTTATGGGTGTAAGCTGGGGCCACAGTTTTTCCTATGGTGTTTGGCTGGGGTAGAGTAGTTATTGTCTAAGAGTTTTCTGTCTCACTAGACCGTCCCTTAACTGGTCTTTTGACTAGAGAACATGCATTTGGTGGTTTTTTCTTTGTTTTCTTTTGTTTTGGTCTACAACTGTTAGGTTTGGTTTCTGGGTTACTGACTTCTTCAGCAGCTTCCTCCCCATTTTATTTCAGCCATCTTGGTTTCAGGTACTTTCATCCTTTACCTGGACTATTGAGTTAACCCCTAGTGAGTCTTTCAGACTGTAATCTATAATCTCTGACTTCTCCAACATAGCCTCCACTTCTGCCAGTGTTTTCTTCCTAGGGAGCAGAACTGACCATGTCACCCTTCTGTTAATTACATTGTTCATAAAATAAAATTCCATCTCCTTTGTAAGGCACTGCAGATCCTCCAAGGTCCAATTCCAACTTTGCCTTTCCATCTTTAATTTCTAGTAAATCCTTCTGCCTACTCTTTTGCTCTAGACATGCCATATACCTTACCTCACATTATTTCTTTTGTCTCTAGCACATTTCTTTACTCTGGGAAGTATGGTTTAGAAGTTAAAAGCACTAGAGATGGGCTGCCTGAGTTTAAATTCCATCTCCAATATTTTCTAGCTGAGTGATCTTGTATAGCACTACCTCTCTGTGCCTCAATTTTCCCATCTGAAAAATGAGAATAATAATAACACAGGATTGTTATAAATTAATATTCTTAAATTAAATATTCTTAAATATTCTACATAAAGCATTGCCTGGTTACAGAGGAAGGTCTCCATAAATATGAGTTATTAGTATAATTTGTATTAAATTAATACTCAGTAGTTCAATTTAAATCTTACCTCTCTATGAAGTTTTTATGAGTTCTGCCCACTGCTCTCCTATTATTGGAATTAATTACTCTTTCCCATCTGCACCCACGCCACTTAACTTACATTGCTTTTATACTTCATTCTGTTTGCTTAGCTAGGTTGCAGATCTCTCTCACTAACCATGTTTGTTCATTTTTAGATTCATTCAGTCAATGGAAGCATTCACTATGAGTCAAACATTAGATCACAGAGGTGTCTAAAACATTGACTCATATCCATGACAGAATTTATTTTAAAGAACTTATGTGCTCAGGCACTGTGCTAGGCAGCATAAATGGAGAAGAATGGGACATGAGATCCCTAAGGATTGAATGGTGGTAAAAAAAAATGGAGAGAGGAAGTATAAGTTTAGCAGGGAGGCTGAATAAAGGGAAGGTAATTTAAGGGTGAGAGCAGGACTTCCCTGGTGGTGCAGTGGTTAAGAATCCACCTGCCACCGCAGGGGACACGGGTTTGATCCCTGGTCTAGGAAGATCCCACAACTAAGCCTGTGTGCCACAACTACTGAGCCTGTGCTCTAGAGCCCATGAGCCACAACTACTGAGCCCGCATGCTGCAACTACTGAAGCCTGCGTGCCTAGAGCCCATGCTCCACAACAAGAAAAGCCACTGCAATGAGAAGCCTGTGCACTGCAACGAAGAGTAGCCCCCACTCGCCACAACCAGAGAAAGCTTGCACACAGCAACGAAGACACAACACAGCCAAAACAAAAAATTTTTTTTTAAAAAGGGCGAGGGCAATTAAGCAAGTTTATTGTGGATAAGACCAGCAAATTGAAAGAGAGAGATTTTGACAGTGATTAGGAAAGAATGAGAAAATGTTTGAAAGAGAAAGACATGTGTGTGTATACATACATGTATGTGCACATATATGCATGTTTTTGCATAAACACATCTCGTGTGTATATATGTAAATATATGACATATATACATACCTCACACACACACGGAGGTGGGGGAGAGAAGGGAAGGAGAAAGAGAGAAAGAGAGAAACTGCAAGTTTGAGAGAGAGAATTATACACATATATAATCTCTCTTTCTCTCCTTCTCTCTCTGTCTTTCTGTGTGAATAGTATATAGTAAAGTATATCTTTCTATCTGCCTACCTCTGTATAGATAGAGATGGAGATCAGTCAAACAAGAAAGGTAAAAGAAAGATGAATCACTGATGACAAGAAATCTTATAGGAAGAAGGAGGAAAAGATTTGATCAAAAGCACAGGTAAAAACTCCCTTAGAGAAATGTAGGAGGAAAGTCAGGATCAGATGGAAGAGAAGGGAGTTACAGTTCATGTAAGTTGGCTGCTGTTTCCTCTGGGAAGATGGGAAGCACAAGAAGGGTGAGGATGGAGAAGGGGGCTAAAAGAAAGGGGTAGTGGTTTGGTACATTTTCTCTTGGAAATGAGAAAGGACAGTGCAAGGGACTTAGAAGTTTTCCTAGCAACATAAGGGCCTCACTGAGGGTGTAAACCAAACATTTACAATGGTGCTAATACGAATGATTTTTTTTTTTCAGAAACACTTAGCCTTTGGACAAGAAAGCTGGCAGGTGAGGGTTCGAGCGGTCTTGGGGCTAGGCCTGGGGATGGTGGGAGGGTGGCAGAAAGGTCCTGGTAAGAGCCAAGTGTAGTGTAGTTATAGTAGCCAGGCTGTGTAGAGAAAAGTGAATGGAGGATGAGACTTAACTGGGTGAGCTGGAGAGTATAAGAACCTTGAGGAACCAGAGAGGTTGGAGAGCACATTTACTTTGATTCTAGGGGTGAAAGTAGTAGGAAGACAGAAAGATCTGGTTGAAGAGTGGTATTTCTGAGTGTGAGTCATTCATCCAACAGTCACTGAACATCGGCTTTCTCCATTTACTGTGGGAAGCTCTAGGAACAAAGAGAAGAATGGAGACCAGGTGGTCCCTGCCCTTAAGGAGCTCACAGCCCAGACTTCAGAGGTGGTGACTTTCTAAGCGAAAACAAAGTCCAGGATATGTCCTTGGAAATGGTTTACTGCAGTGGGTTGGAGGGGAGGGTTGGTGGAGCAAAGGAAGCTACACAGCTGGTAGGCTAGCATGTTGGATGTGTCATCCATAGGTGTTTATCAGTCCTGTAGAGAAAGCCAGGGTTTCTCTCTGCTCAGTCATTTCTCCAGGGCCATGTGTATCCTCTTACCATCCTGTGAGGTGGGAGCTATTTTTCTTTTCTTTTTTTGGCCATGCTGCGTGGCTTGTGGGATCTTAGTTCCCTGACCAGGGATCGAACCCGTGCCCCCACAGTGGAAGCACGAAGTCCTAACCACTGGGGAAAGGAAGTCCCCAGGGAAGTCCCTGGGAGTTATTTTTCCATTCAAGCTTTTGCATCTCAGACTCCATGTGACCACACTGAGGTCAGTCCTTGCATGGTTTTCTTTAGTGTAGAGTGGAGAGAGAGTGGGACTCAAAGAACTGATTCCGTGCTTTGTTGCATGAGTCTCTAAAGAACTACTGATCTTGTGCTTTTTTGCCCTTACCAGTAAAATGGAGATAGGAGGATGCCACAAATACTTTGTGAGGCAGAGGCAGCTGGGATAAGTAAAGATGTAAATAAATAAGCAAAAGTCGGATGCTGCAGGAGCTGTCAGGAAGCAGTGATGACGAATGAGTGTGTATGCATGGAGCAAGGGGACTGCTTAGGGCTCTGGGACCTCTGTGACTGATTTCATTTTTTTCTACACAATTCTAAATGAAACTGGCAACCTAAAGGAGCTGTGTGTAATCTAGGTCTTTCAGAGACCCCTGGTGGCTTCTCTAGCTGGGTTGAACAGAGGCCTTGAGATTTCTTGATGGAAGATACAGGCTGTGGGAATCCACTTGGCAGCATGTCCAGGCTTTTTGTGCCCACAGAGCTGCATGAGACTTCATTTCATGGCCCATCTGGGCATTACTATCTGGAAACTAAAATTCCTCGCTTCCTGTTCCAGAGAGGCTGGCTTGCAAACTTCACTGATGAGGAGCCACACAGGAACCACTGTAGCTATTTTGTGGGTTTTGGCTGACAGGAGGGAAGAGGAAGCATACATCTTTTGATTTTTTACCCTTAGCTTCCCTTTTTGCTCTGACCTTGGGAGGTTGGTTTCTCTGGCTGTCTGGTTCAAATTCCAGATTAAACTCTGGCAGTGGACTTTATCTTTTCAGGGAATGCTATTTCATATCTTCAGGGGTCCAGACAAAGACCACCAAGGTTTCTCTGCTAAGCAGTTCATAACAACACCAGGTCTAAGGCATGATGTGATCTCTCAGCCATGTGATGGCTCTCTGATATTTTTTAGGCCATTTTTCTTTTCTTTCAGAGCTTGAGAAGCCAACTGAGGCCAACCAAGTTTCAGAGCTTCTACTGTCTGATACTAGCATCTCCAAGGATGAACCATTCTAACCAGATACTCCTCTACTCTTAACAGTACACCTCTCCCCAGGTAGCTAAGGGGATAATAAGATTTTTTTGTTTTGTTTTTCGTTTATGTTTTTTTGGATGTGCTGCGTGGTACGTGGGATCTTAGTTCCCCGACCATTGATTGAACCGGCGCCCCTTGCATTGGAAGCGCAGAGTATTAACCAATGGACTACCAGGGAAGTCCTGATAATAAGACTTTTTTACGAACCTTTGCACACCGTGTGATGAGATAGTCATCTGCATGATGGCTTATATACCAGGGATGCGCACTGCTGCTACTGAAATATAAGATGAAATGTACTATCACCAGGCATACTTCATTTTGTATATCCAGTGGTTACACTCAGTATAGGTGGGTAGACTCAAGGTTCCAGAGAACATGAATTTGCAGCACTGGGAAATAAGTTATCTCTAATATGGAAACCAGTGAAAATGGCATACAATGCATGCAATTAGTCATTCAGTTTAAGAGATGGTGCTTATAAGCCAGCTTGTCATCTTCATCAGGAGGCCAGCATGTGTACAGGAAGACAAAATTCTGAGAGGTAGGTGATGGAAAGAAGCTGTCTCTTCAATTGTGCCACAGGTTTTCAGTAATTAGGTGAAGGAGCTTTGGGTCATAGATGAAAGAAAGCTGTCAAAGAGTAAGAAATATAAGAATTAGTAGGTGCTGTCCAAAGAAAGTGTGCTGCAATGCTGGTTTACTGGCCCTAGAGTGTTCTCTAGACATAATTTTCCCCTAGAATGGTGTGGGATTAATCTAATGGATAATCACAGGGAGAAAACCCTGGTTTTGAAAATATATGGCTGCTTAGTTTTAATTCTGCCCTAGCCAAGGTAATCCCCAGGGTCAACTTGTCTAGAAGAGAATCTGATCTAGATCTTATGCCAGGTGGCTCTCCAGTTATGAATTAATAAACTGGTATTGGTTGATGTTGTATCTTCTTTTTTCTTTCTTTTTTTAAAAATAAATTTATTTATTTTATTTTTGCATTGGGTCTTCATTGCTGCACTTGGGGTTTATCTAGTTGCAGCAAGAGGGGGCTACTCTTCATTGCAGTGCATGGGCTTCTCATTGCAGTGTCTTCTCTTGTTGCAGTGGCTTCTCTGTTGCAGAGCACGGGTTCTTGACACGCGGACTTCAGTAGTTGTGGCGCATGGGCTTAGTTGCTCTGCGGCATGTGGGATCTTCCTGGACCAGGGCTTGAACCCGTGTGCCCTGCATTGGCAGGCAGATTCTTAACCACTGCGCCACCAGGGAAGTCCCCTGATGTTGTATTTTCTTGAGGGCTTGGTTGATGTGATTTGTTCTCCCCAAGTCTATTTACTTCTGGTCATGGAACATTGAATTGGTGGCCCAGAGCTTGGACCTGTGGTGTCCTGAGCAAGGCCGCTAGGAGCTGCCAAGCAGACCTCTCTCTGACACCTTTCTCGCTGTAATGGTGATGTGCATGAGGTTCACAAACACTGAGAGTTTCTTAAGTTGATCAGTGAGGTAATGATGTTTGTTCTAGAACAGGGTTTCTCAACCTTGATACATTAACATTTGGGGCCAGATAGTTCTTTGTTGTGGGGGTGCTGTTCTATACATTGTAGGATTTTAGCAGTATCCTTGCCTCCTACTAGATGCCAATATCAACCTCCACTGCAGTTGTGACAACCAACTGTACCCTGGGGAGCACACTGCCCAAGGTTGAGGATCACTATTTTAGGAACTAACCAGTGATAAGGAATTTCCTTGAGGACTAGAGCACAAAATTTCACTTGTAGGTGGATGAGTTCTTCATGCTCCTTACCTTTATATTGGTTAAGTGTATTAGGGTTCTCCAGAGAAACAGAAACAGAAACAAATATATATATATACCTTTACATAAATATATAACAATAGATTATTATTATTATGAAGAATTGGCTCACATAATCATAGAGGTTGAGAAGTCCCATGATTTGCCATACACAACCTTGCAACATGGAGACACAGGAAAGCCAGTGGTGTAGTTCAGTCCAAGTCCAAAAGCCTGAGAACCAGGGGAACGAATTGTGTAAATCTCAGTCTGAGGCCAGAGAAGACAAGATGAGATGTGATGCTCCAATTCAGCAGTGAGGCAGGAAAAAAGAGGCAAGTTCCTCCTTCCTCTGCCTTTTGTTCTATTCAGGTTCTCAATGGATTGGATAATGCCCATTCATACTGGGGAGGGCAATCTACTTTAGTTAGTCCACCTATTGCTAATCTTATCTGGAAACACCTTCATAGACACACCCAGACATAATGTTTAATCTGGACATCCCATGGCCAGTCAAGTTGACTCAAAATTAGCCATCACAGTAGGAGATGCAGAAATGTTTTAATTACAGGGCAAATCACCAGTGGAAAGTGTCTATAACTACCTGGAGTTGTTTCATCACTATTAAGGGAGGGCTCAGGGAGAGGGTTTGGTAATAGAGTTTGGCTCTGGGAGTCATCACTTATCTTACTTCTGCAGACCTTATCTCATTGGCAGCTGCCCTGAACAGAATCTCATATGCTGAGTCCTGCCCTCTGTCTCAGTGTCCTCATGAAGGACTTGTCTTCCTACCCTAGATCAGATTTATAAACGATGCATTAAGTGAAACTCCTCCTAAGCCTATGCTGTTATAATATCTGAATGCTCAGGCTGAAGGGGATCACAGAGGTCAGGCAGAGCATTTTGCAAACTCTATTGGGCATCTTACAAAATGAGAGTTTGATTCCAAAGGTCTGGGTGCCCAAGATTATGCAGATCTAACAAGCTCCTAAGTGATGTCAATCCTGCTGGTCCTTGTACCACAATTTGAGTAGTAAGAATCTAGGCCAGAGGGCTGCAGACTATGTATGGTCCATGGACCAATCTGGGTCCACCACCTACTTTTGAAAATAAGGTTTTATTGTAACACAGCCACACTCATTCGTTTATGGTTGTTTGTGGTGGTTTTGACACCATGATGACAAAAGTTGAGTAGTTGAGGCAGAGAGTATATAGCCCTCAGAGCCCTTTTATAGTAAAGTTATAAAGGTGTACTGACCCCGGCTCTACGTTGACTTGTGCTACATGGACCATAGGGGGTTTTCCTGGTCACTCTATAGGATGGCCCACCAGCAGTTGTCTTTCCTGACCTCAGCCTGCCTTCTTTGTCCCCCTTTCTTTTACCTCTGGCTCCTGCAACCCTCTCCATTAGTGCCTGGGGCATGGAGAGACTTGCAGGAAGAATTTCTGTGCCATGGTTAAGCTTCTGTCTTGCATGTGGTCCTCTCATAGT
The DNA here is from genome assembly GCF_009873245.2 of Balaenoptera musculus. Classification (NCBI taxonomy): domain Eukaryota; kingdom Metazoa; phylum Chordata; class Mammalia; order Artiodactyla; family Balaenopteridae; genus Balaenoptera; species Balaenoptera musculus. Next base: position 25,217,617 of record NC_045797.1, read on the forward strand.
CCTGAGGAAGTACCCTGCTTGGCACCCCACTCAGAACCAGTCAGCCCTGGTGTCCTTTTAGTCTTCAAAGTGGTTCACTCTAAGACCTGTTCAGAAATACTCTCTGGAACTTACTCATGCATACAAAGCTCATGCCTAATTGCTCTTTCTGTTTTTCAGCCAGCCAGAATTTACTGAGAACCTCCTTTCATCAGGCACCATGCTAGGTACCAGGGTAATAAGGACTTGTAAGAAGTCTCTTCAGTAAACCAATAATTCCAATTGCAATATCATAGGTGCAATATTAGAAAAATATTCTAATACTTTGATAGACAAGAAAAGAGTCTGGAGGATTTGGAGCTTTACTGCATTAGACCTTTCTTTTTAAATAAAACATGAATTTTTATTAATTTTTACACAAACCCATTTTTGCATCCATTGACATGGTATGTTTTTCCTCTTAATCTATAAATGTGATAGATTACAATTATTTACATTCAATGTTTTTGTAAGTGAGATAATAACATCTTTTACTTAAAATTAAGCATATCCATAATTTGATATAAATTAGAATTTTATTGACTTCAATTTTTTAAATCAAAGTGTAGTTGATGTACAATATTCTATAAACTACAGGTGTAAAATACAGTGATTCACAGTTTGTTTGTTTTTTTAATGGAGGGCCAAGAGGTGTTAGTCTTTTCTTTTTTTTCTTTCTTTATTTTTTTTTTGACTTGATTTCTCTAGGCGCACGGGCTTCAGTAGATGTGGCTTGCGGGCTCTAGAGTGTAGGCTCAGTAGTTGTGGCTCATGGGCTTAGTTGCTCCATGGCATGTGGGATCTTCCTGGACCAGGGATTGAACCTGTGTCCTCTGAATTGGCAGGTGGATTCTTAACCACACTGCCACCAGGGAAGTCCCCACAGTTTTTAAAGGTTATACTCCATTTTTAATTATTATAAAATATCAGCTATATTCCCTGTGTTGTACAATATGTCCTTGTAGCTTATTTTATACATAATAGTTTGTACTTCTGAATCCCCTACTCTATATTGCCCCTCCCCCCTTCCTCTCCCCACTGATGCACTAGTTTGTTCTCTATATCTGCGAGTCCTCTTCTTTTTTGTTATATTCACTAGTTTGCTGTATTTTTTAGATTCCACATATAAGTGATATCATATAGTATTTTGACTTTAATTTTAATATATTCATAATTCTGCTACCATTCCCATTAACTGAAAATCAATATTTGATTGCTGGATTCTCTAAAGAATCTTTAAAATTTAACCTTTAAAATTCATTGCTGGGGGGAGGAGAGAAGATGGCGGAAGAGTAAGACGTGGAGATCACCTTCCTTACCACAGATACAGTAGAAATACATCTACACGTGGAACTGCTCCTACAGAACACCCACTGAACGCTGGCAGAAAACGTCAGACCTCCCAAAAGGCAAGAAACTCCCCCCGTACTTGGGTAGGGCAAAAGAGAAAAAAGAAATAACAGAGACAAAAGAATAGGGATGGGACCTGCACCAGTGGGAGGGAGCCATGAAGGAGGAAAGATTTCCACGCACTAGGAAGCCCCTTCGTGGGCAGAGACTGTAGGTGGCAGACGGGGGAAGCTTCGGAGCCACAGAGGAGAGCACAGCCACAGGGGTGCGGAGGGCAAAGCGGAGAGATTCCCGCACAGAGGCTCGGCGCTGAGCAGCACTCACCAGCCCTGGCGGGCGTGGCTGGGAGCTGAGGCTCGGGCTTCGGTCGGATCCCAGAGAGAGGACTGGGGTTGGCGGCGTGAACACAGCCTGAAGGGGTTAGTGCACCACAGCTAGCCGGGAGGGAGTCCGGGAAAAAGTCTGCAGCTGCCGAAGAGGCAAGAGACTATTTCTTCCCTCTTTGTTTCCTGGTGCGCGAGGAGAGGGGATTCAGAGCGCTGCCTAAAGGAACTCAAGAGACGGGCGTGAGCTGCAGCTATCAGCGCGGACCCCACAGCAACAGGGGCGCAGAGGAAAAAACGGAGAGATTCCCGCACAGAGGCTCAGTGCCGAGCAGCACTTAGCAGCCCGAGAGGCTTGTCTGCTCACCCGCCAGGGCAGGCGGGGCTGGGAGCTGAGGCTCAGCTTCAGTCGGATCGCAGGGAGAGGACTGGGGTTGGCGGCGTGAACACAGCCTGAAGGGGTTAGCGCACCACAGCTGGCTGGGAGGGAGACCGGGAAAAAGTCTGCAGCTGCCGAAGAGGCAAGAGACTTTTTCTTGCCTCTTTGTTTCGTGGCGCGCAAGGAGAGGGGACTCAGAGCACCGCCTAAATGAACTCCAGAGACTGGCGCGAGCCGCGGCGATCAGCGTGGGCCCCAGAGACGGGCATGAGACTCTGGGGCTGCTGCTGCCGCCTCCAAAAAGCCTGTGTGCGAGCATAGGTCACTCTCCACACCGCCCCTCCCGGAAGCCTGTGCAGCCCGCCACTGCCAGGGTCCCGTGACCCGGGGACAACTTCCATGGGAGAACGCATGGCGCGCCTCAGGCTGCTGCAACGTCACGCCGGCCTCTGCCGCCGCAGGCTCACCCCGCCTCCTCTGTACCCCTCCCTCCCCGCGGCCTTGGTGAGCCAGAGCCCCCGAAGCAGCTGCTCCTTTAACCCCATCCTGTCTGGGCGGGGAACAGACACCCTCAGGCGACCTACACGCAGAGGCAGGTCCAAATCCAAAGCTGAACCCCAGGAGCTGTGCAAACAGAGAAGAGAAGGGGAAATCTCTCCCAGCAGCCTCAGAAGCAGCGGATTAAAACTCCACAAACAACTTGATGTGCCTGCATCTGTTGAATACCTGAATAGACAACGAATCATCCGAAATCAGGAGGTGGACTTTGGGAGCAGGATATATTAATTTTTCCACTTTTCCTTTTTTTGTGAGTGTATATGCATATGCTTCTGGGTGAGATTTTGTCTGTATAGCTTTGCTTTATAATAGCTTTATTTTATTTCACTATGTTATAGCCTCTTTCTTTCTTTCTTTCTATTTTTTCTCCCTTTACTCTGAGCCATGTGGATGAAAGGCTCTTGGTGCTCCAGCCAGGCATCAGGTCCGTGCCTCTGAGGTGGGAGAGCCAATTTCAGGACACTGGTCCACAAGAGACCTCCCAGCTCCACATAATACCAAACGGCAAAAATCTCTCAGAGATCTCCATCTCAACATCAAGACCCAGCTTCACTCAACGACCAGCAAGCTACAGTGCTGGACACCCTATGCCAAACAACTAGCAAGACAGGAACACAGCCCCATCCATTAGCAGAGAGGCTGCCTAAAATCATAATAAGGCCACAGACACCCCAAAATAAACCACCAGACGTGGACGTGCTCACCAGAAAGACAAGATCCAGCCTCATCCACGAGAACTCAGGCACTAGTTCCCTCCACCAGGAAGCCTACACAACCCACTGAACCAACCTTAGCCACTGGGGACAGATACCAAAAACAACGGGAACTAGGAACCTGCAGCCTGTGAAAAGGAGACCCCAAACACAGTAAGATAAGCAAAATGAGACGACAGAAAAACACACAGCAGATGAAGAAGCAGGGTCAAAACACACCAGACCTAACAAATGAAGAGGAAATAGGTAGTCTACCTGAAAAAGAATTCAGAATAATTATAGTAAGGATGATCCAAAATCTTGGAAATAGAATAGACAAAATGCAAGAAACATTTAACAAGGACATAGAAGATCTAAAGAGGAACCAAGCAACGATGAAAAACACAATAAATGAAATTAAAAATACTCTAGATGGGATCAATAGCAGAATAACTGAGGCAGAAGAAAGGATAAGTGACCTGGAAGATAAAATGGTGGAAATAACTACTGCAGAGCAAGA